>NC_051160.1:154645644-154945644 GCF_013339745.2 Dermacentor silvarum
GTCAGCCGCAGGAAACAATACCAGCTAAGTCGCCTTCTCTTAGAAAATGATCTGGATGTGATCGCCGTACAAGAAAGAAAATCGAGACCCAAGAGCAAACAGATCGAATGATGGAAACTTTCAGAGCTAGATTTAATATTTGCGTGTCGCATGCTGTGGGTACGTCTGGAGGCTGCTTGATATTATATCGAAATTCTATAGATATTGTTGAAGAAGCAGTTATAGCATGCCAGAGTGGCCGGTTTTTTGTGTTGGATTTTGGATTTTGCGGTATGTTATGGCGGGCCCTATGCGCTTACGCGCCTAATACAGCCCAAGAAAGACGTGATTTCTTTGGAACTATACAATCGTATGTAAAGTGTGACCGAAATGTCATCCTGTTTGGCGACTTTAATCGTGTGCAAAGACCTGAGGATAAAGTAAAAAGTTACGGCGATAGACAAAAGTGCGATGTATTTGACAGAATTTGTAAATGAACATGACCTAGAAGATGTAGGAAGCGTACTAGTCTCTGGAAACGGCACGGCGTACACCCACTTCCAAGGTGATTGCCATGCCAGGTTAGACCGTATTTATGCGCTGCTCTTTTTTTTGCTGATGTGTTGACTATCACGTCAAATGTGTTAGTTTCAGTGATCACTGTTTAGTACAGTTACTGGTGGGCACAAAAGAAAAAGCTTCCAAATTTAATTAGTTTACTTGGAAGTTCAACGATAAATTATTACAAGATCAACCTTTTCTTGAAAAACTAAAAGAAAAGAGACATAACTTGTTGTGTGATGAGTCAGGTAGCATTTCAGCTTCATGGTAAATCTTTAAATCAGATAAAACTTGCTGCGATTGACCGAGCATGTGTGCTACACAGAAAAGAAAAAGAGAAAGGAACTTCATACCACGCTAGAATTTATGGTTGCAACGGAAAACTACAAGCCGGGTTTGTTTGCAAAGCAAATAAAAGAAATTAAAAGTAAGCTAGAAGCAGTTGACAATGAAAGATATCGAGGCGCAGTAGTCAGGGCACGCGCAGAGCGGTTTTGGTGCGGGGAAACGCCACCAAACGAGCGCTAGGCGATGAAAAGCGGCATGCAGTAAAAAAAGAAATAAAACGAAATTTGTTATCACAACCGTGTTACCACAGATAGTAATATCATTGAAATGGCCTTCGTTGAGCGCTTCCGTAACTTACTAAATCATAAGAAAGAAAAACCGAGCTGTTTAAAAATACTTCCTGCCACTAATGCCTAAATTAGAAAAAGAACTATGTGAGGAGCTAGAAAGACCAATTAGCGTGAAAGAAGTTGAAAAAGCAATTGATGAGTTAAGCCTGGTAAATCACCTTGGACCAGATGGACTAGGGGTAGCTTTCTATAAATGCTTTAAAGCAGAAATGGCCGAAGTATTGCACCGCGTAATAAATGAGTGTTACGAAATGGAAAGGATGCCCCCATCATTTAGGATGACACATATGGTACTAATTCCAAAGACCAATGATCCTTTGAAGTTACGCTCTGTAGAGGCTTACAGACCAATAAGCCTCACAAATGTTGATTATAAAGTTCACATGAAGTGCTTGCTAAGCGACTTCAAAAAGTAATTAAAATACTAATTGGACCTCACCAGACCTGCGGAATCCAAGGAAGAACGATATACACTAATATCCACGTTGCCAGAAGCATACTTGAATCATGTGATGCCGAAGAAGGTCGGGTTGCCATGCTACAGTTAGACCTTGAAAAGGCATTGATAAGGTTACACACGAAATTTTACTATTAATACTGGAACACACCAATGTAGGTTCTCTCATTCTAGATGGTGTGCGAATGGCTTATGAAGGCTGTACCACTAAACTAGTAATAAATAAGCAACTTAGTGAAAATATAACAGTTACCTCTAGTCTGCGCCAAGGATGTCCAATCTCGTCATTGTTATTTGCTCTGTATGTAGAACCTTTCTGTTTAAAGATTCTTCAGAACCCCATATTCAAGGCTTCCGATGCTGTAATAATGAAGTCAAAGTGTTGGCATATGCCGACGACATTGCTGTGTTTTGTTCAGACATAAAAAGTGTTGAAATAGTAGTGAAAGAGACTACAGCCTTTTGTGAAGCCACAGGAAGTGCTGTCAACTGGACAAAGAGTCTCGGCATTTGGTATGGAAACTGGCCAATCACCACCAGAGGTGTACTGCACATGCAATGGTCGAATTCGCCAAACGTATACCTTGGAGTGCCACTGCAACACCATAATTCAACGACTGGTTACCCGCAGGGCGTCTGCGTCAGCAGGCGTTTGGTGTGTTGCGACACCACGGACCCGAGCACATGGGGGTTGGACCCTCCCGCGTCTAATCGTGCGCGGCTTAGCCGTGTCCGGGGAAAAGGGGATCCTGGAGGTTGAGCCGAAGCCGGGAGTTTGGACCTTTATGGCCCCCCGGCGGAGGCGAACACACCTCTTTGGCCTCGGCTTCACGTAGACGGCACCCCCGGACTGACCCACCCGGGGGAAATCGGTAGTTGCCTTTTCCTGTCTCTTTCTCTCTCGAACCTTCGCCTTTCTGTCTCTCTTTGCATCTCTCCTGTCTTCTTTTCACTTCCTTTTACTTCCAATTTTCCAGGCAGCAAGGGTTAACCTGGTGTAATTTATCCAACCTTGGGTCTATTATATTAGGTTATAGTGGCTATGTACAGCTGGCGTCTGCGTCTCCTTCGGGTCTCGTAGCGTCCCCTTGTTGGGCTCGGTGGTGGGTGGCTGGCATAGCTGCCGAAATCAGTGTTACCTTTATGGCTTTTTCGTCATTTACCCCACTCCTTGATCGCCCTCATAAACGAGGGCGCACCGAAGAAGTTTTCAAGTTTTTTGGCCATCAAGTAGATAACTTTCCACGATTTCACGTGATACACTCAGAGAAAACTGAAAAGTCAGCAAGAATCATCTGACCTTTCCTGGTTGCGAAATCACTGATTGAAAGTTTTGGCCCAGGTTACAAAGTCTCCAAGTTGGCAAACGGGGATCTACTTCTTGAACTCCGCGATAAAATGCAATATGAAAAGCTACCTAAACTTGTGTCTTGCGGGGCCATTCCTGTGAGTGTCACCCCCCACCGTTCTATGAACACCATTCGTGGTGTCATCTCCGATGATGATCTAATGGAGCTTACTGAGACTGAACTTTTGGAGGGATGGAGTGACCAGAATGTCATCAATGTGAAAAGAATTAAGATGAGACGTGATGGTATAGAGATTCAAACAAAGCATCTAATCCTAACATTCGGCTCAAGTGTGCTTCCCGAGATTATCGAGACAGGCTATGTAAAGATCCGAGTCAGGCCCTATATCCCGAATCCCCTCCGCTGCTTCAAATGCCAGAGGTTTGGCCACAGTTCTCAGAACTGCCGAGGCCGAATAACCTGTGCCAAATGTACTGATGAACATCCGTCTGAATCTTGTGAGAACGCGCCACACTGTGTAAACTGTGATGGGGAGCACGCCGCGTAATCGCGGTCCTGTCCATCTTGGAAGAAGGAGAAGGAGATCGTAACGATCAAAGTCAGAGAACATATCATTCAGAGAAGCACGAAGGCGGGTTTCCTACCTGCCGAAGAATAGCTTTGCCGAAGTGGCGCGTCAGGGGGCAGCGCCACAACGGCCTCTGGCGGCTGCCCGGCCCGCACACAGTGAGCCGGCGGTGACGCCATCCGCCCCCTCGGCGGCTGCAGCTAGCGCTGCGCCGCCATGCCAGAAAAAGGGGCCCTCGACCTCCGGGCTGGTGGCCTCAAGGGTCTAGTCTCTTGAGACGAGGCCTCCACGTCCAACACAGCGCTTGCAAGAGCGCGGGTCCAGCGCCCTGCAAGAGGCGATGGACACAACAACCAGCCAGACGGCGCCATCAGCGCCTAGTGAGCGGCGAGATTCTCGCGATCGCTCCAGAAAAGAAAAATCCCGCATCACAGGGCCCGACAAAGGCTCTGTGAACTGATTTGCATTTCCTGAACACACAGCACAAACTCATATTTCATTATGAACACGCAAATATTACAATGAAACGTTAGGGGTCTCCTTTGTAACCTTGATGATGTCAAAGAGCTCCTTCTTAAATATAGTCCAAGGGTGCTGTGTGTCCAGGAGACGCATCTCAAAGCAGACAACACAAACTTTTTAAGGCACTATGCCATTTTTCGGAAGGACCGCGACGACGCTACCGCCTCGTCGGGTGGTGTCGCTATAATAGCAGATAAAGGTGTTGCCTGTCGGCAATTGAACCTCCGAACTTCCCTTGAGGCAGTTGCTGTCCGAGCAATACTGTTCGGTAAGCTAGTCACAATTAGTTCTATTTACGTCCCTCCTTGTTATCAACTTTCCAAGACACAGTTTCAAAGCTTCATTGATGAACTTCCTCCGTCATACATAGTTGTCGGTGATGTGAACGCTCATAGCCCCTTATGGGGCGACTCTCGTTTAGATGCGCGAGGACGCCTTATAGAAAATTTTCTGTTTTCTTCAGGTGCATCTATACTTAACAAGAAAGAGCCAACTTATTACAGCGTTACACATAACACATACTCAGCCATCGATTTAAGTATAGTATCGAGTACTCTAATTCCGTATCTGGAGTGGTCTGTTCTCAGGAACCCCTTTGGGAGCGACCATTTCCCAGTTATGCTAAACTTAACAAAACAAGATACATGCTTGCCACATTTTCCTCGATGGAACATGGACTCGGCCAACTGGGAAATGTTCCGAGAGCTTACGTATTTAGGCGGAGATGAAATTGCTGTTTTTAATGTAGAAGACGCTGTTGCATACCTAACAGGTTTCATTATTAGCGCTGCAGCTAAATGTATTAAGCAAACTAGTGGATTAGCTAATAAGCGTCGCATCCCATGGTGGAACGACGAATGTCGGAAAGCGCGAAAAATCAAAACAAAGCTTGGAGATTGCTTCGCAATTCTCCAACTGCTGAAAACCTCATTAATTTCAAACAGATCAAATCACAAGGTAGGAGAACACGTCGACGTGCAAAGAGGGAAAGTTGGGATAGGTACATCGCCAGTATAAATTCGTACACCGATGAAAGAAAAGTCTGGAATCGGGTAAATAAACTAACAGGTCGGGAGTCGCATCCCCTACCCTTAGTAAGTACACAAGGTGATAGCCTGGAAGATCAGGCGGATTGTCTAGGCGAACATTTTGAGTATGTGTCAAGTGCATGGCACTATACCGAAACATTCCTGAGAATCAAAGAACGCGAAGAGCGGCGACCCCTAAATCGAAAAGGCTCATCGAGTGAGGCCTAAAATTCCCCATTTACTTTAGCTGAGCTTAAAGCATCTCTCGCTTATTGCAACAACTCAGCGCCAGGTGGGGATCGTATCATGTACGAAATGATTAGGTACTTACACCCCGAAACACTGAAAACACTCTTGTCTCTTTTTAATGCCATGTGGACGGCTGGCTGTATTCCGTCTTCATGGAAAGAAGCCATAGTCATCCCCATACTTAAACAAGGCAAAGACCCGTCCTTGGCCAGCAGCTACAGGCCAATAGCTCTAACAAGCTGCCTGTGCAAACTGTACGAAAAAATGATAAACCGGCGCCTAATATGCTTCCTAGAAAATAACAAAATTCTGGACACTTTCCAGTGTGGTTTTCGAGAAGGTATGTCTACAACAGACCACCTTGTCCGCATTGAGGCATATATTAGAGATGCTTTCATACATAAGCAGTTCTGTCTGTCTGTATTTCTAGACCTAGAGAAAGCTTACGACACCACATGGCGCTTTGGAATTCTCCGAGATCTTTCGGCGATGGCTGTTCGTGGCAATATGCTTAACACAATCGAAAGTTACCTCACTAACCGCACATTTCGCCTAAGGGTGGGCAGAGCTTTGTCTAGGCCATTCACACAAGAAACTGGTGTGCCGCAGGGCGGTGTGCTTAGCTGCACACTATTTATTGTAAAAATGAATTCCCTGCGTACAGTCATCCCACGCACAATGTTTTATTCGGTTTATGTCGACGATGTGCAGATAGCCTTTAAGTCATGTAATATTGCCATCTGCGAACGACAGGTACAGCTGGGAATGAACAGATTGTCCAAATGGGCGGAGGAGAATGGTTTTAAAGTTAACGCTTAGAAAAGCACTTGCATTCTCTTTACAAACAAGAGAGGCGTAACGCCTGTCCCAAGTATACAAATCCAAGGAGATGCGCTCTCTGTGAGCAGCGAGCATAAGTTTCTAGGAATCATTTTAGATTCCAAGCTTACATTTATTCCTCATATTAAATATCTGAGGGCAAAATGCCTGAAGACAATGAACGTTCTAAAACTTCTGTCCCGCACAACATGGGGCAGTGATCGAAAGTGTTTGCTTAACTTGTATAGCAGTCTTGTCCTCTCACGGCTTGATTACGGGTCTATAATTTATAATTCTGCAACGCCAACTGCATTAAAAATACTAGACCCCATTCACCATCTGGGTATCCGCATCGCGACCGGTGCTTTCCGAACAAGTCCGATCCAAAGCCTCCATGTAGAGTCCAACCAGTGGTCACTCCATCTGCAGCGTTCATATAGCAGTTTCACATATTTTCTGAAAGTCCAAGCAAACAATGAACATCCTTCTTATTCAACCATAAATGACGTTACCGCTGCCACACTCTTCCATAATCGACCTGCAGCGAGAAAGCCATTCTCCTTGCGTGTGAGGAACCTCAGTGAGGAAATGGGTGTTCCACTGCTTGATCATCGTCCTATGGCTCCAGTGAAACTGTTACCGCCGTGGCAGTGGCAACTCATAGATTGCGATACATCGTTTGTAGAGGTAACTAAACACGCACCAGAGGCACACATTAAAATGCATTTCTTAGAGCTTCAATACAAGTACTTGTGTACAGAGCTTTACACTGACGCTTCCAAGTCACATGCCGGGGTGTCTTATGCAGCCGTTGGCCCATCCTTCTCGGAATCCGGTGTACTCCACCCGGAAACGAGTATTTTTACGGCTGAGGCCCATGCACTGTTGTCGGCTGTGAAGCATATAAGGAAATCAAAACTTCAAAAGGCAATTATATTTACGGACTCCCTAAGCGTCATAAAAGCATTGATGTCACTCGGTAAACACAAAAATCCTGTACTTACTGAGCTCTATTCCGTCCTCTGTCAAGCGTATTTATGTAACCGGCATGTCATTATATGCTGGGTGCCTGGCCATAGAAGCATTGAGGGTAATGTGCTAGCTGACCGAATGGCTACGTCAATAACATCACATGCTATTAACCCTACCGCTACTGTCCCTGTAACAGATCTGAAATCTTTCTTGCGAAAGAAACTGCGAAGCCACTGGCAACGCTTGTGGGATGCTGACACAAGTAATAAGCTTCACTTGATTAAACCACAGTTAGGTTTCTGGCCCCCCGTAACGAAAGCACGGCGAACTGACGTCTTATTCAGTCGGCTGAGAATAGGACACACGTACGGAACCCACAGTTTTTTGTTGACAGGTGATGAACCACCAACCTGTGGTAGATGTGGTGAGAGGCTGACCGTCCTCCATGTCCTCCTGGAGTGTCGGGAAGCCGAAGTAGAGAGAAGGAAACATTTCCCTGTAGCATACCACTATAATATCCCTCTTCATCCTATGATGTTTATTGGTGAAGAACCAGTGTTTAACACCAAAGCAGTCCTCGGTTTTTTAAACGAAGTGGTCCTGCATGTTATAAGCCCAACAAATTCGTAGCGCATCCTCTCTTCAGAGGATGCCGCTGTGATAGTTTTGTATAAGCACATGCCTCCAGGCCCGTGTCTTTCAAGGGCTCTGTTTAGGCAGTAGTGCTTTTTGACAATTTTTATATCTGATATATCTTGTATATCATGTCATTGTTTAGCAATGCATCTTTTACCTTCATAGTACACGTCACTAGTCATTGCCATTATCTTATTCCATGTAGATTTTACGCACTTTACAGCGATTATTTTAGGCCCCTTTACAGCCACGTCACATCTACTTCTCTCAATTCATCACTTCACTGCGAACTAATACTGTCATGGCGCTCTTTGGCCATACCTGGCCCTTGCGCCACTAAACCCCAACAATCATCATCATCATCAACGACTGGTTATTGGCTTGAGGAAGCTGATAGAGTAAGAGACCAGACTAAGAAATGGGGCGGTCACAAATTCTCAGTATTTACAAGAGCAAATGTGTGCAATACATTTCTAGTGGCCAAAATATTCTATGTATTGTAAGTATTGAGTATGACAAGAATGACAATGCAGAAACTCCACCGAGTGTTTGCAGTTTTTATTTGGGGCTCCAGTTGGGAGCGCACAAGCCGATGCAATCTGTTTCATGCAGTGCGGAACGGCGGACTAGGGCTGTCACATTTGTTCTTGAAACAAGTAGTTTCAAGATTTATCTTTTTGCGTGATCAGAGTGATACATTTTTGAGAACTGTAATACAAGTACGCCTGCGGAACCATCTTGCGGATTTTGTCGTGTCAACCAGCGCTGCAACACATGGTGCACTACCGTGTTTCCTGCGCGAGGTAGTGGCTGCTTATCGCATTGTTCGCGCGCATTTTTCTCTTGAATACCTTTGCATTGTAGGAAAGAAAAAGTTGTATAAAGATTTAGTGGATGTTTTTCTTCCGACACCTTTATATAGGGCAGACTATTATTTGGGTGATGAAAGAAACGTGTTGAAAAGAGTTAAGCGAATGCCTGTACGAAGCTCTGCGATAACATTTTTCTTTCAATTGCACACAGAAACGCTCCCTGTGAAGCCATGGCTTCAAAGCAAGGGTATTTTTGTTGCCTGGACAATAAACTGTAGAATATGCCAGAAACCGGAAACTATTGAGCATATATTTCTGGATTGCCACGATGCACGATTTTTGTGGGACATTCTTCAGCGCACAATTAAAAAAGATTTAGTACTGTCACCATTTGGCATACGGTTCTTGCCTTATGACGAAACAGGGGGCGTTCCTAGTGATCTGGTTATGTTGCTTTGTATGCATGCACTTTGGAAAACACGGATGGCAGATAGATATGCTGACATTGATGCACGACCAAGCGCGACAATATTTCATGGAAAGCGTTATCTACACAAGAGATGTACTGAACTTTGCGGTCAACGCTCGTCAATGGGTGACGCAATTGGATGAATTCGCGTCACTAAAGCCTTTTTAAAATTGCATCATGCTCAAGACTAGCTGATGTATTTTACCTTTTGAAATATTTCTCACTTGTATTACTGTATGTTGTTGAAAACGGAAATAAAGAAAAAAAAAAAAACCTTCGGTGTGCCGTGATCGTATAGTGGTTAGTACCTTGCGTTGTGGCCGCAATAACCCAGGTTCGAATCCTGGTCACGGCAGTATTTTTTTTCTTTTATTTATATCCAGGTAAACGAAAGCGCCTCTCGGCACTCCTCACGCAGCTTGCAGTAGTAACACAAACGGTTTCGCAGTGAGAACAAGATGTGCTATTTCTTCCGCCTCCCGCCCTTCGGTGTGCCGTGATCGTATAGTGGTTAGTACTTTGCGTTGTGGCCGCAATAACCCAGGTTCGAATCCTGGTCATAGCAGTATTTTTTTCTTTTATTTAAATGCAGGTAAACGAAAGCACCTCTCGGCACTCATCACGCAGCTTGCAGTAGTAACACAACCGGTTTCGCAGTGAGAACAAGATGTGCTATTTCTTCCGCCTCCCGTCCTTCGGTGTGCCGTCATTCCACTTCCGGCCACCGTTGTGTACGGTCGTGGGTAACATGGGCTCCGAAGGAGCGGATTCAGCGGCGCATTCAAGCCGCGGAAACAGGTCTTTTGCTTCAGTCGACCAGGACTACCAAGTTACTCTGCCTCAACTTCCATCAGGTCAGGTTGTGATGAATACCATCTTTCTTCATGCGGATTTGCGGATGCGGCCATACCGCGTAGAAGACTTTCGGGATGGCATGGAACAGCTTGGTGCGCTCCCAGACGTTATCGCTTTGGGGGCGTACCGGATGAACCACGTTTGGGCCGTGACTTTCAAGATCGCTGAAGCAACAAAGAAAATTTTGTCTACCGGAGACATAAAAGTCAAGAATCGCCGATGCCTTGTGGTTAACCCAAACAACCAAGGACTACGACTGAAGCTGCACTGGCTTCTTTATGGCGTCAGCGATGACCAAGTGCGTCCGGCCTTGGCACCGTATGGAAAAGTTACAGAAGTCACAAAGGAAAAATGGCGTGTACGCGGCATTACAGACAGAGCATCTACAACCCGCCAAGTCGCCATGAAACTCAAATCCGGTGTCACTATCGATGACTTACCACACCAGTTACGGGTAGGAAATGAACTCGCTCTGGTTGTTGTCCCAAACCGAGCACCATTATGCCTCCGTTGCAACACCACCGGTCACATCCGACGTGACTGTCGTGTGCCTCGCTGTTCGCAGTGTAGGCGCTTCGGTCACACCGACGCGGAATGCGTGACCACCTACGCAAGCATCACAGGAAAAGCAAGTAAAGAAGTGGAGACTGAGCTCATAATGGTTGAGGCCGACGCCGAGGCAGCCGCTAGTGACGCGCGAAGGCAGACAGACGCGAAGGAAGCGAATCAGGTTGCTGTCCCTACCAACGCGTGGAAGGGTGTTTTTCCTGACAACACCACACCCCAGACAAGCGAAGTCTCTTTGACCGGGGAAACGCAGGAGAAGGACAAAGGCAAGGTAGTGGAAGCCGTGCTGGCTGCGGAAGCGCAAGCCGACGTGCAAGTCATGGAAGTTGAATCTGGTGCTTCTGCCAAGAGACCGCGCGACGAAGCAGGCAACGAATTGGTAAAGCCCAGTGCAAGCAGCGGTGACGAACCACCCACCAAAACAGTCATGATGGCCTGCCTTCAAACGGGCCGACGACCGAGCTTCAAACCGAAGCCTACCGTCCCTCCTGACCGGAAAATGGAGGGAACTATGCCCTAGTAACGAGGGACAACGCATAGCCCACCGAATTGCCCAGTCAGGATTTCCAAGCACCCACCATGGCTTCAAGGCACCTAGCAACTGAACCACAGCGCTGTAGACAGGCCAACTGCTTGCTGGACGTGACGTTGCCCATAGCAGCAACGAGTCAACCGAATACCAGCCCAAAATATCGAGGTAAATTCCATGCGGTCCACATGTTTCGGTTTAACCATGGCACTTAACCTTACGAAGCCCCTTCGTCTGGGCACTTTAAACGTTCGCGGTTTGGTAAGCAGGAGACGCCAATACCAAGTAAGCCGGCTTTTCCAAGAAAATAATTTAGATATAGTAGCAGTGCAAGAAACAAAGGTGGAAGGCCAGGAACAGACGGACCGCATGGTGCAGCCATTTAGAGCGCAGTACAACGTGTGTGTGTGTCATGCGGTTGGCACTTCGGGAGGCTGCGCTCTCTTTATTCGTAAGTGTTGGTATTGTAGAAGAACAAGTGACTATATGTGGAACTGGCCGATTTGTCATATTTGATTTTTCCTTTGCCGCCATTAAGTGGCGCGTATTGTGTGTGTATGCTCCAAATGATGAATGTGCACGTAGAGCGTTTTTATTGCGATAGCAATTATATGGACACTTCTACCGGATTTCTGCCGTCGCCGTCGCCGTGAGGTTCCCTATAGATAAAATCTTCGCCGCGCGCCGTATGCCCGAGCGGAAGCGTGCGGGGACGCGCGCTATCACGGAGAGTGAGCGCACTCAATCACCCACGCGCAAGCAAGGAAGCGGGAAGCCAGCGCCGGAGGGAGCGCGGGGAGGGGGGCGCACTTCTACTCTGCCAACAACCGCGCTCGTCGCTCGTCTGCACCGTCTCTTATCTCCACACGGCTCTGACCTTTATGCGCCGTGCATCCGCCGCTCAGTTTCCGTTGAAGCGATAGACCGCACGTACCTTCGCCGCTGCGGCGTATGAGCTTGCTGCCAGAGTTTTGACGGTCGTTGTCTGCAGTCATTCAGTGTGATCTATTCGTGTTTGTTTGTGCGCGCTCACACCACGCTTGTTCATTCAGTTAGTAACAGTCGGGCCACGTTTTCCAACGCACGCTACACATGCAATGCTGCCCGGATCGGCAGTGCAGCGCTACAGGTGTGTCCCTTCGCAAGCGCTGCCCACGGGAAGCGCTTCTCATCAACACCACCGTTTCACACGCGCCTTCTCGTGGTCATCGAGTCTCTCTTCATGTCGGTCTACTTACGCCGCAGCACACCTGCTTACTTAATCAGCTCATGTTTACTACAATTCATATTGCTACCAAAGCCGCTCACCTTACTTCGTATGACATTGATGTGTTGTTATCGCATTCATTGCTTCGCCCTTAGGGCGAAACTGTGACATTTTTTTGAACAGCTAGAAGAGTACCTGAAGTGTGAGCGATACGTAATTTTGATGGGAGATTTTAATTGTGTGTGCAGACCAGAAGATCGCGCCAAAAAACAGCAACGTAAAGATACAAGCGCGCAGTTTTTAAATGTGCTTGTAAACGATTATGATTTGGAAGATGTCGGTTGTCTCTTATCGACGGGGAAAACATCCGTTTATACGCACTACCAAGGTGAAAGTCATGCGCGATTAGACCGAGCGTATGTTGCATTAAAGCTTGTGCCACTGTGTCAAAGATACGAAATTAAACACGTATCATTTTCTGACCACAGTCTAGTAATGTTTAATTTAGGGGAAAAACGAAAAGAAACGAATTTTAATTGGTATCTTTGGAAATTTAATGCGAAATTGCTTGATCATGAAGGTTTTGTGAGTGATATAAAAGATATAATTATTTCCTCAACGACAGCGCAGACCAATGACTGCATTGAAAGCTGGGAAATTCTCAAAACAAACGTGAAAATGAAAGCGATAGAAAAGGCAACTGTATTGCATCGCAAGGAAAAACAAGAGGAAAAAGAATTAACTAGCCAACTAGAATTTTTTATGCGTACAGAGTGTGAAAATGCTGGATCTTGCATGAAGCAGCTAAAGGAAATAAAAAGTAAGGTCGAACCTATAGACCAAGAACGATATAAAGGAGCTATGGTACGAGCGCGGGCGGAACGATTGTGGAATGTGGAACCGCCCACCAAACGGGCGATAAGTGACGAAAAGAGATACGCAACAAAAAAAGAAATAGAAGCAATAATATATCAAAACGAGGAAACTTCCGAGCCTACCATGATAGAGCAAGCATTCGTAGCTCATTATCGCGAATTGCTTGGAAACAAGAAAAAACAAGGATTTGAGCGTGACTTCCTTAATCCTATGCCACGTTTAGAAGAAGACATTAAAGCAAACCTTGAATTTCCAATTACATTACGAGAAATTGAAGATGCCATCGATGGAATGGGTGCAGGAAAAGCTCCCTGGCCTGATGGTTTAGGAGCGGCCTTCTACAAGGCTTTCAAACATCAGCTCAGCCAATTACTGCATACTGTTTTCGAGAAAATGTACGCAACACAGCGAACGCCACCATCTTTCCGAACATCTCATATTGTGCTAATCCCTAAGTGCGAGGACAGGTTAAACTGTTGTCAGTAAAATCTTACAGACCAATAAGCCTTACAAACTGCGACTACAAAATATTTACAAAAGTGCTAGCGAAAAGACTTCAAAGCGTCGTAACACAGCTAGTGGGACCACATCAAACATGTGGCATCAAGGGCCGAACAATTTCTACGAATACGCATGTAGCTCGGTGTGTGCTTGAGTGTTGCGATGCCCTCTCCAGTCGGGTTGCAGTGCTGCAACTGGACTTGGAGAAAGCGTTTGACAATGTATCCCATGAAGTACTCTTTTCATTATTAGAATACGTTAATGTCGGCAGAGTGATATTAAATGGAGTTAAAATGGCCTACTCAGAGTGCAGCACGCGGATCATTATAAACAAAAAAATAAGTGAACCAATCCAACTTCTCTCCAGTGTTCGGCAAGGATGTGCAATCTCATCATTACTTTTTGATCTCTACTTGGAACCTTTCTGCTTGAGCCTAATTAATAGCCAAAAAGTTCGCGGTTTTATGCTTGAAGCGACAGAAGTCAAGGTACTCGCATACGCTGATGACATTGCTGTCTTTTCTCAGGACCAGGAAAGCATCAAAGAGGTGGTTACGCTGACGGGTAACTTTTGTAAGGAAGCCGGATGCAAGATTAACTGGGAGAAGACCATAGGGTTTTGGCATGGCGAGTGGAGCGAAAAACCTGAATCATTCGCTGGCGTACAATGGACAGCAATGCCAACAACGTACTTAGGTGCCCCTCTACAATGTTATGCGGATACCGAACAATATTGGAAAGAAGAAACAGAGCGGGTGAAAGATGGGATGGCAAGGTTGGAATGTGTCAATGTTTGCACGTGCGACTACTTGTAATCTATTTTTAGTCGCCAAGTTATGGTATGTGATGCAAGTGTTGTTCATGTCCCGGGCTAACCTACAAAAAGTTCACAGAGTTTTTGCAGTGTTTATTTGGGGACGGAGTTGGGAAATAACTAGTCGCACTAACCTGTTTTTGTCCGTGAAGAAAGGTGGGCTTGGTCTGTCGCACCTCTTTATCAGACAAATTGTGTCACGTTTTATGTTTTTAAGGGATCAGAGTGACCCATTTTTGCGCACGGTGATACAAGTTCGCCTGCACAATGCACTACCTGAATTCATTGTTTGTACAAATAAGACCGCGTTCCGCGGTATAAGAGGTTACTGGCACGAAGTTGTTGCTGCTTTTCGCATACTCAAGGTGCGTTTTTCGTTTGAATATTTAAGTACAGTGAAAAGGAAAAACCTGTACAGAGATTTATTGGATGTTATGTTGCCTGTTCCCTTGTACAGAAGCATATACACTGGAGGTTCTGGACAAGACGTCTTAAAACGAGTGAAAGGAATGCCGATAAAACCCCATGTAAAATCATTCTTTTTCAAGCTACATACAAACACTTCACCGGTAAAAACGTGGCTACACGACAAAGGAATCTTCGTACCGTGGACAGTCAACTGCATATTATGCAAAAAACCAGAAACAATGGAACATGTATTTATCGATTGCTGGGATCCAATATTTCATTGGGACATCCTTCAGCGAACTATTAAAAAGGAACTGCCGATTACGCCACATGGAATCCGTTATTTACCAGTTGAGAATGATGGTGACATTCCTCACGACATGATAATGGTCCTGAGCCTCCATAGTATATGGAAAACTAGAATGGCAGTAAGACATGCCGACGTTGACCCTCACACTGTAAGGGAAAATTTTATTGAACATGTAGTGTATATGCGAGAGATCTACCGTGCACAGCCACAGCCACCTGATTGGGTGGGACTGCTTGATGAGTTGATCGCTTTCAAAAAGTTTTGAAACCCTCTGTCTTGTTCCCTTCTGTATCATGTAAACAGGCAATAAAAAAAAACTTCGGTGTGCCGTGATCGTATAGTGGTTAGTACCTTGCATTGTGGCCGCAATAACCAAGGTTCGAATCCTGGTCGCGGCAGTATTTTTTTCTTTTATTTATATCCAGGTAAACGAAAGCGCCTCTCTGCACTCGTCACGCAGCTTGCAGTAGTAACACAACCGGTTTCGCAGTGAGAACAAGATGTGCTATTTCTTCCGCCTCCCGTCTTTCGGTGTGCCATGATCGTATAGTGGTTAGTACCTTGCGTTGTGGCCGCAATAACCCAGGTTCGAATCCTGGTCACGGCAGTAATTTTTTCTTTTATTTATGTCCAGGTAAACGAAAACGCCTCTCGGCACTCGTCACGCAGCTTGCAGTAGTAACACAACCAGTTTCGCAGTGGGAACGAGATGTGGTATTTCTTCCGCCTCCCGTCCTTCGGTGTGCCGTGATCGTATAGTGGTTAGTACCTTGCGTTGTGGCCGCAATAACCCAGGTTCGAATCCTGGTCACGGCAGTATCTTTTCTTTTATTTATATCCAGGTAAACGAAAGCGCCTCTCGGCACTCGTCACGCAGCTTGCAGTAGTAACACAACCAGTTTCGCAGTGAGAACAAAATGTGCTATTTCTTCCGCCTCCCGTCCTTCGGTGTGCCGTGATCGTGGGATTCCACTTCCGGCCGCGAAAGCGTACGGACGTGTTTTTCATGTGCTCCAACGGGGCGGTGCTAGCGGCCCAGCTTAGCCGCGGAAACCGGGACGACATGGAAGACAACCAGGACTACCAAGTGTTGCTGCCTCATCTGCCAAAAGGTCGGATTGTTTTGAAAACGCTTTTTTTGCACGGTGACCCACGAGCAAGGCCGTACAGGGTTGAAGATTACCGGGATGCCCTTGGTCGTTTGGAATTGCTGCCTGAGGTTGATGCCTTAGGAGCATTTCAAATGAATCATATGTGGGCTGTTACGTTCAAGAGTCATGAAAGTATGAAGAAGTTGTTGACGACTGGGAATATTACTGTGAAAGGCAGAAAGTGTCTGGTAGTAGACCCGAATAACCAAGATGTCCGAGTGAAAATCCACTGGGTCCTTCCTAATGTAACGAACGACGACATTCGTATGGCTTTCGAGCCATACGGCGAGGTGATGGAAGCGACAAAGGAGCGCTGGCGTGTCCTCGGAATTTCGGAAAAGGCTACGACAACGCGCGTGCTGAACCTCAGGCTAAAGGTCGGAGTCACAATTGAAGACATCCCTTATCAAGTGCGTGTCGCCGGTGAGCCTGCCCTCGTAGTTATTCCAGGCAAGGCGCCACTCTGCTTGCGCTGCCAAGGAAAAGGGCACATCCGCCGCGACTGCCGAATCCCTCGATGTTCACAGTGCCGCCGGTTCGGCCATGACGAAACCCAGTGCGTACCCACGTACGCGAACATAACGGGCCCCAGAAAGGACGCTGACGTATCAGACAACATCATGGACGATGCTGAAGCTGAAGAAGTAGCAGCGACGGTGACGGTGAAAAAAAAGTGGTGGAAACGCCCCCGGCAGTGATACATCAACGTGAGTCAACAACTAGTGATAGGAAAGAGCTGGAAGAAAATGCGACAGGACCAAATAGTGAAGACGTGCACAACGAAAGGGCCGAAAAGTGTTTACCGCAGAGGAAACCGTCAAGTGAACCTCAGGATACACCGCCAAATGAAACGTCGACAGTGCAGTGTGAAACGATGGATGGCGTTGTAGAGGCGTCGACAAAGCGTATGCACAGCGACAGTGTTGGTGAATCAGACAATCTCGATGATGCAGATGACGGGGGGCCGCCAATGAAAACGGCTTTGACGCGACGAACGTCGTCGAAGCCGAAACCCAACATTCTTTCTGGTAGACGCCCGCTGGAGAAACCGCCGGAATAAAGGCGGGGTCTCGCTACCCCTTGCTAAGTAAGCAACATGGGACCGCCAAAGCGACAACGCATGGACGATGCTGTCCCGTCCAGTCACCGAACTTCGGTTGACGAGGCAGGCAACAGACAGCGAGTTCATCCCGACCAACCACGGCCGCAACTCAGTGAATGCTCTAATGCACCCTTGCTCCCTGAGGTAAACACTGCGCGATCGATCAGCTCTTCGCAACTTAAAGACGAAAGGCTCGGTCTTGCCTTGCGTGTTGCCACAGTAAATGTACGAGGATTGGCGACCAAGAAACGACAAAATCAACTTAACCGCCTTTTTCTGGAAAATAACTTATACATAGTAGCCGTGCAAGAAACAAAGATTGAAAGTGAGGAGCAGACGGATCGCATGGTGGAAACTTTTCGAAGGCATTTTAATGTTTGTGTTAGCCACGCAGTAGGCACATCCGGCGGTTGTGCAATTTACATAAGGAATGACGTAGGCATCGAAGGCGAAAAAGTTGTTGCGTCGGAGGCGGGACGATTGCTTGTTCTTGACTTTTCGTATTGTGCAAGGGAATGTCGTGCTATCTGTATATACGCACCAAACACCGATTATGAGCGCGTTGTGTTGTTTGAAGAGTTAGAAAAATTTTTGAAATGCGAGAAATGTTTAATTATGTTTGGCGACTTTAATTGTGTGTGTTTCGCTGAATATCGAGCCAAGAACACTCCTGTACGAAATAAAAGTTCACGGTTGCTTGTTTCACTGCTTCAGGAATATTATTTAGAGGATCTTGGATATTTATTGTTAAGAGGAAGCCGCCCTACCTACACCCCATTATCAGCGCGGAAGCTGTGCTAGGCTGGATAGGATATATGTTACAGTCGACCTTGCCAGAGATTGTGACCACTATGGAGTGAAACATGTGTCATTTAGCGACCATAGCCTTGTAATGGCTACACTAGGAACCAACTTGAGAAAAAGCCATTTTAATTGGGCTTTATGGAAATTCAACGTGAAACCTTTACATGACGAAAAATTTATGGAGTGTGTAACAAGAAGAATTGAACAAATGGCATCCACGGTATCACATGGTTGGGCAGCTGAGTGGGAAAACTTTAAGAGCGCAGTCAAGATGATTGCGATTGAAAGGGGAAGCATTAATAGTCAAATGCAAAAGAGTAATGAAAAGGAACTCCAGTGCCAACTCGATTTTCTTATGTGTATGGAAAGCAGCAATCCCGGCATGTACATAAAAGCAATTCGTGCAGTAAAAAAAAAACAACTAGAAGTAATTGCAACGGAAAAGTACAGGGCCGCAGTGATAAGGGCGCGAGCTGAGATGATGTGGCTTGGTGAAACGCCCAACAAGCGAGCGATGTCCGATGAAAGAAAATATGCGGCTCAAAATGAAATACGACAGATCCTCTATTGCAACGAAGTGACATCAGACAGGAGTAAAATTGAGCAATCATTTGTTGAGCATTACAGCGAATTATTTGCGAATAACAAGGGCGGGAAAACTGGGCTAAGAACCGAGGTTATTAACTTAATACCCAGGCTTGATGAACAAGTTAGGACGCGATTAGAACAGCCAATAAGTATAGATGAAGTGAGAAGTGCCATTAAAGAATTGGCTCCAGGAAAAACACCCGGACCAGATGGAATAGGCGCAGCTTTTTACAAAATGTTCATCGAGGAAATCAGCCCAATTTTGCATAAGGTAATTCAAAACGCTTATGAGGAAAAATTGTTACCGCCTTCCTTTCGCCCTGCTCATATGGTTTTAATACCCAAAACGGATGATCCTGCGAAACTTTTATCAGTAGGGGCCTATCGCCCAATAACTCTTACAAATGTTGACTATAAAATCTACACAAAAATTTTGGCTAAACGTCTGCAAAGCGTTATCATGCTTCTCGTTGGAACGCACCAGACATGTGGAATAAAAGGGCGTTCGATATGTACAAATGTGCATGTAGCCCGCAGTGTTCTCGAATGCTGTGATGCTATATCAGGACGAGTTTCAATGTTACAACTCGATCTCGCTAAGGCTTTTGACCGTGTCACACACGATGTTCTTTTTTCTGTGTGATCAGCATGCCAATGTTGGCAAAGTGTTATCAGAAGGTTTAAAGATGGCTTATAAGGATTGTACTGTGCGCATTATAGTTAACAAGAACCTCACCCAGAATATTGACGTCCGGTCATCTATAAAACAAGGATGTCCGTTGTCATCACTGCTCTTCGCTCTTTACCTTGAACCTTTCTGCCTTAGTCTTATTAATAACGAAAAGGTACATGGTTTCAGGCTTCAGACGCATCACGTGAAAATCCTTGCCTACGCTGATGAGGTAGGTGTTTTTTGCACTGACCGCAAAAGCATAGAAGAAGCCATTAGCGTCACCAAAGATTTTTGTAAACAGACAGGCTGCGCGATAAACTGGGAGAAAAGTATCGGTTTCTGGCACGGAACATGGGACGTTAAACCAGAAAAATTTGCGAGCCTTACGTGGGCAAGAAGTCCGTCTACGTATTTAGGCGTTCCTCTTGAGCATTATAACCAAACAGCAGATTGCTGGGATGACCTGACGCCAAGGGTGAAGGAGAAAGTTGGAGGATGGCAAGGCCGTGAATTATCGATGTTTGCTCGGGCCAGTGCGTGCAATGTGTTTTTGATTGCCAAAGTGTGGTATGTGCTGCAATTTTTGTCAATGTCACGCGTCCATGTGCAAAAACTGCACCGAATATTTGCTGTGTTCATTTGGGGCTCCAGTTGGGAGAGAGTTAGCTGAACTAATCTATTTCGCTCAGTGAAAGACGGAGGCCTGGGCCTTTCGCATCTGTTCATCCGGCAGATTGTGTCGCGTTTTATGTTCATGCGGGACCAGAGAGACCCGTTTTTGAGAGAAATGATGCAAATGCGCTTGAAAAATGTATTGCCTGAATTTGTTGTGTCTAGTGCGACTACATTTGATTGTGGCGTAAAAGGTTACTTCAGAGAAGTAGTGACGACATTTAGGATACTTAAAGCACGCTTCTCTTTCGAGTACCTAAGCCTTGTACCGAGAAAGCAGCTGTATAAGGATTTAATTGATGTGATGATACCAGTCCCATTATACAGATCCCTAAACAATAGAGGCCCAGGGCAGGATGTTTTAAAGAGAGTTAGAAGAATGACTGTTAGAGGAGCTGTTAAAACGTTCTTTTTCAAATTACACACAAACACACTCCCGGTAAAAACATGGCTAGATGAGAAAGGAATATTTGTACCTTGGACGACCTACTGCCTCTTGTGTAAGAAACCCGAAACCATCGAGCACACGTTTATTGTTTGTTGGGATCCAGTATTTTTTTGGGATGTGTTGCAACGAACCCTGAAGAAAGAGTTACCGATAACACCATATGAAATTCGATACCTTTCAGTACAGAATGAAAATAACGTTCCTTATGACATGATTATGATACTGGGCCTTCATAGCCTTTGGGTCACAAGAATGGCAGTTAGGCACGCAGACCCCAAAATAAAGTCAACCAGGGAAAACTTTATAGAGAATGTAACCTACATGCGCGATGTATACAGCTCTTTAGCCGAGCCTCCAGATTGGCTTTCGGTACTTGATGACTTGGCAAAAATGAAGAAATTTTAGTCTACCACACTGGTCAAGCAGATCAAAGTGGTTTTTATCTATGTACTTGCTTTCTGTTTGAATAAAAGTTCTAAAAAAATCCGGCGTGGTCTAGTGGCTAGGATACCTGGCTCTCACCCAGGAGGCCCGGGTACGATTCCCGGCGTCGGAATGTTTAGTTTGGGTCTCATGGTGTAATGGTCAGCAGTTTGGACTTTGAATCCAACGATTCGAGTTCAAAACTCGGTGAGACCTCTCCCTCTTTTTTATTGATCTGGATTATAGATTATCAGCAATTACGGAGCATTCGCATTGACGGAATCAACCTTGCGGCACGGGTTTCTTCGTTCCGGCGTGGTCTAGTGGCTAGGATACCTCGTTCTCATCCAGCAGGCCCGGGTTCGATTCCCGGCGTCGGAATGTTTAGTTTGGGTCTCATGGTATAATGGTCAGCAGTTTGGACTTTGAATCCAGCGATCCGAGTTCAAATCTCGGTGAGACCTCTCCCTCTTTTTTATTGCTCTGGATTATAGATTATCAGCAATTACGGAGCATTCGCATTGACGGAATCAACCTTGCGGCACGGGTTTCTTCGTTTCGGCGTGGTCTAGTGAGGCGCGGCTGTTACATTTGTAAGCGATATTAAAGAACTTAAAGCGAAACTTGAAGTCATTGATGAAGAGAGATATCGCGGCGCCGTTTTGAGAGCACGCGCAGAACGAGTATGGTTGGGTGAAACGCCCACCAAGCGAGCGCTAAGTGATGAGAAGAGACACGCATTGAGTAAGGAAATAAAAGAAATAGTTTATCAAGGGCAGCTTACAAACGACAAGGAAATGATAGAACGTGCTTTCGTGGACCACTATAGTACGCTGCTAAGCAAGAGAGCAAGCGATATCTCGGCGTTTAAAAGTGATTATTTGCCTCTGATGCCGAGAATTGATGGTGAACTTAAGGAAGCTCTTGAAAGGCCAATTTCTGTAGAATAAATTGAAAAGGCTATCGATGACCTCAGTGCAAGAAAATCGCCTGGACCAGATGGTCTTGGGGCAGCGATATATAAAATTTTCAAGGTTGAAGTAGCACAGGCTCTGTATCGCGTCATAACGAAGTGTTATGAACAAAAATGGACGCCTCCTTCCTTCCGACAGACACATGTGGTACTTATACCTAAAGTTACTGACCCCATGAAGCTTCAATCAGTAGAGGCCTATCGACCAATAAGTTTAGCTAACATTGATTATAAAGTATTCATGAAGGTGCTCGCCCAACGTCTTCAGAGTGTAGTGAAATCCCTAGTAGGTACACATCAGACATGCGGTATAAAAGGTAGGACTATTTTCACAAATATGCACACAGCGCGAAGCATACTTGAATGCTGCGATTTGATGCAAGATCGTGTAGCTATGCTACAACTGGATTTAGCCAAAGCTTTTGACAGGGTGTCGCACGAGATCCTGTTTCTGCTTCTTGAATACATGAATGTCGGAACAGTCATTTTGGATGGGGTGAAAATGGTTTATGATGGTTGTACAACAAACCTAATTATCAACAACAGACTCAGCAGACGAATTCCAGTACTGTCTAGCATAAAACAAGGGTGTCCGATCTCGGCCTTGCTTTTCGCTCTTTATTTAGAACCTTTCTGTTTAAAGATACTTCAGAGCCATAGTATTCGCGGGTACACGTTTTTTGGCAGAGAAATAAAAGTGTTAGCCTATGCTGACGACATAGCAGTGTTCTGTCGCGATAAGCAAAGCATTGCAGAAGTAGTGAAGGAAGCCCAATCTTTTTGTAGTGCTTCTGGTAGTGCCATAAGTTGGCCAAAGTGTTTAGGATTTTGGCACGGGGACTGGCAAGAAACGCCAGAATTGTTTTGCAGAATGCAGTGGAGTGTGTTACCCGGCACTTATCTTGGGGTTCCACTCGGCAACTACCGAGAGCCAGTAGAATACTGGACGAATGAGAGGGACAGAATGAAAGAACAAACTAACAAATGGGGAGGCCACAACTTTTCGATGTTTGCAAGAGCCAAAGTGTGTAATATGTTTTTAGTAGCTAAAGTGTTTTACGTCTTGCAGGTGCTATGCATGAGCCGATCTTCAGTTCAAAAAATACACAGAGTGTTTGCGGAATTTATTGGGGGTTCAGTATGGGAACGCATGAGCAGATTTAATTTGTTTCACTCTTTGCGCAACGGCGGACTCAGTTTAACTCATTTGTTTTTCAAGCAACTTGTGTCGAGATTTGTTTTCTTTCGTGACCAAAGTGATGGGTTTCTGCGCACGGTGATCCAAGTGAGATTACGTGACGCTTTGCCCGATTTCGTTGTATCGACGCACGCAGTCAAACCGATGGCACTAAAAGGCTATCTGCGTGAAGTTATCACGGCGATTCGTCTTCTAAATGCGAGATTTTCCAGGGAGTGCTTGTTTGAAGTGTCACGAAAAAAATTATATAAGGACCTTGTTGACGTTTTTGTACCTATGCCAGTGTATCGTTCTATGTACAACTTAGGGCCTGAACGTGATGTTCTCAAAAGAGTAAGGAATATGCCTGTAAGAACTAACACAAAATCATTCTTTTTCAAGCTCCACACTAACACACTGCCGGTAAAGCCATGGCTAAGGAGCAAGGGTTTGTTTGTCCCATGGTCTGTCAATTGCCTTATATGCAATAAGGAAGAAACAATTGAACATATTTTTCTTGACTGCCACGATGCCCGCTTTCTTTGGGACATTCTGCAGCGAACTTTAAAAAAGGAGCTCCCGATTAGTGCTTTTGGAATAAGGTTCTTGCCATGCGCAGAACCTGACGGTGTGCCGGCGGACATGTTAATGTTATTGTGTATGCAAAGCGTATGGAGAACTCGAATGGCTGTACACAATGCTGATGTACATGCGAGGTCAGCCAGACACTATTTTGTTGAAAATGTTGTTTACACACGGGAAGTGTTGAAAATGCAAAGTGACCCACCGGAATGGCTTCAAGTGTTGGACAGTTTGGCTTCGTTGAAGCCATTTTAACATGACGCTACAGTCTTTTAACGACTGGTCTTTTTAATCTCGCATTTATTTGACATGTTGTTTTTGTGTATTTGCCAAGTCGGTAATAAAGAAAAAAAAACCGGCGTGGTCTAGTGGCTAGGATACCTCGCTCTCACCCAGCAGGCCCGGGTTCGATTCCCGGCGTCGGAATGTTTAGTTTGGGTCTCATGGTGTAATGGTCAGCAGTTTGGACTTTGAATCCAACGATCCGAGTTCAAATCTCGGTGAGACCTCTCCCTCTTTTTTATTGCTCTAGATTATAGATTATCAGCAATTACAGAGCATTTTCATTGACGGAACCATCCTTGCGGCACGGGTTTCGTCGTTCCGGCGTGGTCTAGTGGCTAGGATACCTGGCTCTCACCCAGGAGGCCCGAATTCGATTCCCGGCGTCGGAATGTTTAGTTTGGGTCTCATGGTGTAATGGTCAGCAGTTTGGACTTTGAATCCAACGATCCGAGTTCAAAACTCGGTGACACCTCTCCTTTTATTGCTCTGGATTATAGATTATCAGCAATTACGGAGCATTCGCATTGACGGAATAAACCTTGCGGAACGGGGTTCTTCGTTCCGGCGTGGTCTAGTGGCTAGGATACCTGGCTCTCACCCAGGAGGCCCGGGTTCGATTCCCGGAGTCGGAATGTTCAGTTTGGGTCTCATGGTGTAATGGTCAGCAGTTTCGACTTTGAATCCAACGATCCGAGTTCAAAACTCTCTGACACCTCTCCCTCTCTTTTTATTGCTCTGGATTATAGATTATCAGCAATTACGGAGCATTCGCATTGACGGAATCAACCTTGCGGCACGGGTTCCTTCGTTCCGGCGTGGTATGGTGGCTTGGATACCTGGCTCTCACCCAGGAGGCCCGGGTTCAATTCCCGGCGTCGGAATGTTTAGTTTGGGTCCCATGGTGTAATGGTCAGCATTTTGGACGTTGAATCCCGCGATCCGAGTTCGAATCTCGGTGATACCTCTCCCTCCTTTTTGTTGCTCTAGATTATAGATTATCAGTAATTACAGAGCATTCGCATTGACGGAATCAACCTTGCGGCACGGGTTCCTTCGTTCCGACATGGTCTAGTGGATTCCACTTCCGGCCGCGAAAGCCTACGGACGTGGTTATCATGTGCTCCGATGGGGCGGTGTTTGCGGCCATGAACAGCCGCGGTAACAGGAATACTCCAGCTGAACATGAGGATTACGAGGTCATCCTACCGACTTTGCCCACAGGTCGTACAGTTTTGAATACCATATTTTTACATGCTGACGTGCGTGCAAGGCCTTATCGAGTTGAAGAATTCCGGGATACGTTGGACCATCTGGCACTGCTCCCTGAGGTGATAGCCTTAGGGGCGTATCAGATGAGCCATGTGTGGGCCGTCACTTCAAGAACGCTGAAGGCGTCAAGAAAGCCCTGGCTATAGGTGAAATGAAAGTGAAAGGTCGCCGCTGTATAGTGGTAGACCCGACGAATCAAGACCTGCGCCTGAAGTTGCATTGGCTGTTGTTCAACGTTCCCGATGAAGATGTACGCGCTGCACTTGCAATGTTCGGCACTGTAACGGACGTCGCGAAAGAAAAGTGGCGAGTGTATGGCATCCAGGAGAAAACCACGACCACGCGGACGGTGAGCATCAAGCTTCATGCAGGCGTCAAGGTCGATGACCTCCCACACCAGCTTCGTGTCGGTGGGGAATTGGCGCTGCTAATTGCTCCGGGAAGAGCACCAGTGTGTTTGCGGTGTCACACCACGGGGCATATACGGCGAGACTGCCGTGTCCCTCGCTGCGCACGGTGCCGCCGTTTTGGCCACGACGAGAGCTCGTGTGTGAAGACATACGCAAGCGTAACAAGCCCAATGGGAAAAACGGACGTCACAGAGCTCGTCATGGACGAAGCTGACGCGGAAGAAGCTGCAGGAACGTCGCGACAAGTGAACCAAAAGGAGATACGACCCATAGACACGCCCTTGTATCCACAAGATAATGGAAAGCAAGGAGACCGGTGCACTGTAGAAGAGACCGACGTAAGGGACGTGCCTGCAAAAATCAGTGTAGGCACTGAAGAGGGCGAACCTTCAACAGAGCCAGCTAGTCAGTTCACGAGTAGCATGGACGTCACGGAGGAAGACAGCAGAGACGCAGTCAGCAAACGAGGACGCGAAGCTGCAACAGACGACTCGGACGGACAAGACGTCGCTGGCGCTGGGGAACCGCCAACGAAAACGGTGGTGACTCGGCGTTCATCATTGAAGCCAAAGCCCAACATTCCACCAGACAGAAAAGCGGTGCTGAAACCGCCAACGTAGCCGCGAGCTCTGGCGCCCAGCGGCTTCTTTGGGACTATGACGATGCTCATGAACGATCAAAAAAGGGTAGTGAGTGGAGCCTTCGGCAACGCGACCCAAGCCGAAGCTCGAGGAGCGCAGACGTCGGGAACAGGTTGGCTTGTCGCTAATGAGCCGCGGATGTTTTGTTGTGCCTTTGCTCGAGAGGTATGCACCATGGCGTACATATTTTAATCTATGACGATAAATTCGAGCACAGCACTACGCATTGCGACTATCAATGTCCGAGGTTTAAATGCTAGAAAGAAGCAGTACCAGCTGAGTCGCCTTTTCTTGGAGAACGACTTAGACGTAGTTGCAGTGCAAGAAACAAAAATAGATAGCGAGGAACAAACTGACCGCATGGTGCTGCCTTTCCGAGCTAGGTACGATGTTTGTGTTGCCCACGCATTCGGCACATCAGGTGGATGTGCTATTTTCATTAGAAACAGTTTAGGAATAGTTGTTGAGAATGTGTTCGTGTGCCAGAGTGGTAGATTTGTTATAGCCGATTTTTCAATGTCAGATTCTGGTTGGCGAATAATCTGCGTATATGCCCCTAATGCCGAAAATGAACGAGACGTGTTTTTTGAACGGCTGAAGCAGTACTTGATGTGCGAGAGACAAATAATTATGCTTGGAGATTTTAATTGTGTTTGCTCAGTGGCTGATCGTGTCAAAAATGTTCCAGTTAAGGAAAAGAGTGCCTCGCGCTTGATCGCAATGGTACAAGAGCATAATTTAGAAGATATAGGACAGGTGTTGTCTAATGGTACCCGGCCAGTTTTTACACACTATCAGCGTGCTAGCCACGCGAGACTGGATAGGATATATGTTTCATTGCAGTTAGTACCAGCATGCCACAGTTATATCGTTAAACATGTGTCATTCAGTGACCATTGTTTGGTGTTAGTCACATTTGGGACGCGCAAAGAGGCTTCACGCTTTAATTGGAAGATGTGGCTATTTAATGACAAGCTGCTACATAATGAATCGTTCGTTGAGTGCGTAAAGGAAAAGTTCGGACAGCTATTGGCAAGGCATGATGACGTGATAGAGTTGTGGGAGCTTTTTAAAGAAGAAATAAAGATTTGTGCAATAGAAAAAGCTAGTGTGATGAAGTACGAAGAAAAAAGGAGAAAGAAATACAGCAAGAACTGGACTTTATTACCGAGTAGAGGCCGATAAACCTGGTACGTTCGCAAAGCAGATCAATGAACTTAAGAGTCAACTGGAGCTTATCGACGAAGATAAGTACAGAGGAGCGGTGATCCGAGCAAGGGCGGACAAGCTATGGCTCGGCGAAACGCCCACGAAGCGAGCCTTTGCAGACGAAAAGGCTCACGCAAGGCAAAACGTAATTCGGAAAATAAGTTATAAGAATGAAGTCACCGACGAACAAGCTAAAATACACAGAGCGTTCCTCGAGCACTATAGCGAACTATTTCGAAGAAGTAACGATGTCCCGGAAGAATTCGAACGCGAGTTCCTGGCCAACATGGCAAAACTAGATGACGTAGACCGTGAATATCTGGAAGAACCGATCAGCCAAAAAGAAGTTGAAGATGCCATTGAGGATTTAGCTCGGGGGAAGTCTCCTGGACCTGATGGGTTGGGAGCGGCTTTCTATAAGGCCTTCAGAAAAGATGTGAGCCTCATTTTATTTTTGGTATTTAGTGAGGCGTATAGGCGAAAATATGCACCCCCGTCATTTGGGCGGTCGCATATAGTACTCATTCCCAAGACGGAAGACTCAGAAAAATTGCTGTCAGTTGGGTCTTACCGCCCAATAGCGCTGACTAACGTTGATTATAAAATCTTTACTAAGATCTTGGCAAAGAGGTTACAGCGAGTTATAACACGAATTGTAGGACCGCATCAGACGTGCGGAATCAAAGGAAGATCAATCTACACAAATATTCACATTGCTAGAACCATTCTGGAATGCTGTGATGCGTGGGGTGAACATGTAGCATTGCTTCAACTTGATCTGCAAAAGGCGTTTGATCGTGTATCACATAACGTTCTTTTTTCAGTTCTTCAGTATGTAAATGTTGGCTCGGTGCTCTTCGATGGAGTAAAGATGTGCTATGCTAATTGTACCGCTAACCTTATAATAAATAAGGAAGTAGGCGAGAGCTTTCACGTACGCTCAAGTGTGCGCCAGGGATGCCCTTTAAGTCCTCTACTATTTGCGTTGTACCTCGAGCCATTCTGCAGAAAGATTCTTTATAACAACAGTATTGTAGGTTTTCGTTTACAGTCAACGGAAGTAAAGCTGCTTACATACGCGGATGATATTGCTTTGTTTTGTAGCGATAAAGAAAGTGTCGCGACCGCGGTAAAGGACGCTTTATCTTTTTGTAAAATGACTGGTAGCGTGATAAACTTTGATAAGTGTTTAGGGGTGTGGCATGGAACATGGCAAAGCACCCCACCCATCTTTTTGAATGTGAAGTGGACCGTTGCGCCGACAAAGTATCTCGGGGTGCCGCTTGAGCACTATAAAGAGGCGGGGCAATTCTGGGAAAATGAAACAATGAAGGTGCAAGAAAAAGCAGTTAAATGGGGTGGTCGTAGTCTTTCGATGTTTGCCCGCGCGACGGTCTGCAACCTGTTTGCCGTTGCCAAAGTGTGCTATGTATTGCAAGCATTGTGTATGACTAGAGTTCACGTGCAACGTTTGCATCGGGTGCTGGCAGTGTACGTATGGGGATCCAATTGGGAGCGAACGAGTCGAACAAACTTATTTCGATCTGTCAAAACAGGGGGGCTTGGACTGGCGCATCTGTTCTTGAAGCAGATAGTGTGTCGTTTTGCCTTTTTAAGAGACCAAAAAGACCCTTTCCTGGTTAGAGTGATGCAACTGAGACTAGGTACGGCCCTTCCTGAATTCATTGTATCTAGCAGTGTTAACAGTGGCCCTATGAGTGGATATTTGAAAGAAGTGATATGGGCATTCCGGTTTCTGAAGGTGCGCTTCTCAATGGAGTACCTCAGCCACGTTCCCAAAAAACGTCTCTATAAAGATCTAATTGACGTGGTATTGCCAGTGCCGCTGTATAGATCGATGTTCAGTGTGGGTAGTGAAAGAAACGTCCTAAAAAGGGTAAAACGTATGCCTGTCAGGCCATCGGCAAAGTCTTTCTTTTTTCAGCTGCATTCCAATACACTACCTGTAAAACCGTGGCTTCAGGAAAGAGGTATTTTTATCCCCTGGTCTGTGGATTGTTTACTATGCCACAAGGAAGAGACAATTGAACACGTATTCATAGACTGCTGGGACGCCGTTTTCCACTGGGACGTCATGCAGCGAACTATAAAGAAAGACTTGCCCATAACACCCTATGGCATCCGTTTTCTCCCGACGGAAAATGAAGGAGGAGTGCCATACGACATGTTTATGCTATTAGGATTGCACAGCCTGTGGCGCACCCGAATGGCTGTTAGACACGCTGACATAAATGTTCGAAGTACTCGTGAATATTTTATTGAAAGTGTCTGTTACATAAAAGAAGTGTTCGATGCGCAAAACGAAAAGCCAGAATGGATTAGTGTGTTAAACGAGCTTGCGAACCTTAGGCGGTTTTAAAATCTCGTGCACACCAAAGACTGGTGAGCACTTTTACCAAATGTGAAGTGTCGAAATTCTGACTGTATTTTGCAAAAGGCAATAAAGAAAAAAAAAACCGACAGTGGTCTAGTGGCTAGGATACCTGGCTCTCACCCAGGAGGCCCGGGTTTGATTCCCGGCGTCGGAATGTTTAGTTTGGGTCTCATGGTGTAATGGTCAGCACTTTGGACTTTGAATCCCGCGATGCGAGTTCGAATCTCGGTGAGCCCTCTCCCCTTCTTTTTATTGCTCTAGATTTAGATTATCAGCAATTACGGAGCATTCGCATTGACGGAATCAACCTTGCGGCATGGGTTCCTTCGTTCCGGCGTGGTCTAGTGGCTAGGATACCTGGCTCTCACCCAGGAGGCCCGAATTCGATTCCCGGCGTCGGAATGTTTAGTTTGGGTCTCATGGTGTAATGGTCAGCAGTTTGGACTTTGAATCCAACGATCCGAGTTCAAAACTCGGTGACACCTCTCCTTTTATTGCTCTGGATTATAGATTATCAGCAATTACGGAGCATTCGCATTGACGGAATAAACCTTGCGGAACGGGGTTCTTCGTTCCGGCGTGGTCTAGTGGCTAGGATACCTGGCTCTCACCCAGGAGGCCCGGGTTCGATTCCCGGAGTCGGAATGTTCAGTTTGGGTCTCATGGTGTAATGGTCAGCAGTTTCGACTTTGAATCCAACGATCCGAGTTCAAAACTCTCTGACACCTCTCCCTCTCTTTTTATTGCTCTGGATTATAGATTATCAGCAATTACGGAGCATTCGCATTGACGGAATCAACCTTGCGGCACGGGTTCCTTCGTTCCGGCGTGGTATGGTGGCTTGGATACCTGGCTCTCACCCAGGAGGCCCGGGTTCGATTCCCGGCGTCGGAATGTTTAGTTTGGGTCCCATGGTGTAATGGTCAGCATTTTGGACGTTGAATCCCGCGATCCGAGTTCGAATCTCGGTGAGACCTCTCCCTCCTTTTTGTTGCTCTAGATTATAGATTATCAGGAATTACAGAGCATTCGCATTGACGGAATCAACCTTGCGGCACGGGTTCCTTCGTTCCGACATGGTCTAGTGGCTAGTATACCTGGCTCTCACCCAGGAGGCCCGGGTTTGATTCCCGGCGTCGGAATGTTTAGTTTGGGTCTCATGGTGTAATGGTCAGCACTTTGGACTTTGAATCCCGCGATCCGAGTTCGAATCTCGGTGAGCCCTCTCCCCTTCTTTTTATTGCTCTAGATTTAGATTATCAGCAATTACGGAGCATTCGCATTGACGGAATCAACCTTGCGGCATGGGTTCCTTCGTTCCGGCGTGGTCTAGTGGCTAGGATACCTGGCTCTCACCCAGGAGGCCCGGGTTCGATTCCCGGCGTCGGAATGTTTAGTTTGGGTCTCATGGTGTAATGATCAGAACTTTGGACTTTGAATCCTGCGATCCGCGTTCGAATCTCGGTGAGACCTCTCCCTTCTTTTTATTGCTCTAGATTATAGATTATGAGCAATTACAGAGCATTCGCATTGACGGAATCAACCTTACGGGACGGGTTCCTTCGTTCCGGCGTGGTCTAGTGGCTGACTCCACTTCCGGCCACCGTTGTGTACGGTCGTGGGTAACATGGGCTCCGAAGGAGCGGATTCAGCGGCGCATTCAAGCCGCGGTAACAGGTCTTTTGCTTCAGTCGACCAGGACTACCAAGTTATTCTGCCTCAACTTCCATCAGGTCAGGTTGTGATGAATACCATCTTTCTTCATGCGGATTTGCGGATGCGGCCATACCGCGTAGAAGACTTTCGGGATGCCATGGAACAGCTTGGTGCACTCTCCGACGTTATCGCTTTAGGGGCGTACCGGATGAACCACGTTTGGGCCGTGACTTTCAAGAACGCTGAAGCAACAAGGAAAATGTTGTCTATCGGAGACATACAAGTCAAGAATCGCCGATGCCTTGTGGTTAACCCAAACGACCAAGGACTACGACTGAAGCGGCACTGGCTTCTTTATGGCGTCAGCGATGACCTAGTGCGTGCGGCCTTGGCACCGTATGGAAAAGTTACAGAAGTCACAAAGGAAAAATGGCGTGTACGCGGCATTACAGACAGAGCATCTACAACCCGCCAAGTCGCTATGAAACTGATTTCCGGTGTCACTATCGATGACTTACCACACCAGTTGCGGGTAGGAAATGAACTCGCTCTGGTTGTTGTGCCAAACCGAGCACCACTATGCCTCCGTTGCAACACCACCGGCCACATCCGACGTGACTGTCGTGTGCCTCGCTGTTCGCAGTGTAGGCGCTTCGGTCACACCGACGCGGAATGCGTGACCACCTACGCAAGCATCACAGGAAAAGCAAGTAAAGACGTGGAGACTGAGCTCATAATGGATGAAGCCGACGCCGAGGAAGCCGCTAGCGACTCGCGAAAGCAGACAGACGTGAAGGAAGCGAATCACGAGGCCGTCCCTACCAACGCGTGGAAGGGTGTTTTTCCTGACAACACCACACCCCAGACAAGCGAAGTCTCTTTGACCGGGGAAACGCAGGAGAAGGACAAAGGCAAGGTAGTGGAAGCAGTGTTGGCCGTGGAAGCGCAAGCCGACGCGCAAGTCATGGAAGTTGAACTGGTGCTTCTGCCAAGAGACCGCGCGACGAAGCAGGCAACGAAGTGGTAAAGCCCAGTGCAAGCAGCGGTGACGAACCGCCCACCAAAACAGTCATGATGGCCGGCCTTCAAACGGGCCGACGACCGAGCTTCAAACCGAAGCCCACCGTCCCTCCTGACCGGAAAATGGAGGGAACTATGCCCTCGTAAGGAGGGACAACGCATAGCCCAGCGAATTGCCCAGTTAGGATTTCAAAGCACCCACCATGGCTTCAAGGCACTTAGCAGCTCGACCACAGCGCAGTAAACAGGCGAACTGCTTGCTGGACGCGACGTTGCCCATCGCAGCAACGAGTCAACCGAATACCAGCACAAAATATCGAGGTAAATTCCATGCGGTCCACCTGTTTCGGTTTAACCATGGCTCTTGACCTTACGAAGCCCCTTCGTCTAGGCACTTTAAACGTTCGTGGTTTGGCAAGCCGGAGACGCCAATACCAAGTAAGCCGGCTTTTCCAAGTAAATAATTTAGATATAGTAGCAGTGCAAGAGATAAAGGTGGAAGGCCAGGAACAGACGGACCGCATGGTGCAGCCATTTAGAGCGCAGTACAACGTGTGCAGTGTGTCATGCGGTTGGCACTTCGGGAGGCTGCGCTCTCTTTATTCGTAATAGTGTTGGTATTGTTGAAGAACAAGTGACTATATGTGGAACTGGCCGATTTGTCATACTTGATTTTTCTTTTGCCGCCGTTAAGTGGCGCGTATTGTGTGTGTATGCTCCAAATGATGAATGTGCACGTAGAGCGTTTTTTGAACAGCTAGAAGAGTACCTGAAGTGTGAGCGATACGTAATTTTGATGGGAGATTTTAATTGTGTGTGCAGACCACAAGATCGCGCAAAAAAACAACAACGTAAAGATACGAGCGCGCAGTTTTTACATGTACTTGTAAACGATTATGATTTGGAAGATGTCGGTAGTTTTTTATCGGCGGGGAAAACATCCGTTTATACACACTATCAAGGTGAAAGTCATGCGCGATTAGACCGAGCGTACGTTGCATTGCAGCTTGTGCCACTGTGTCAGAGTTACGAAATTAAACACGTATCATTTTCTGACCATAGTCTAGTAATGTTTAATTTAGGGGAAAAACGAAAAGAAACGAATTTTAACTGGGATCTTTGGAAATTTAATGCGAAACTGCTTGATGATGAATGCTTTGTGAATGATATAAAAGAAATTATTTGTTCCTCAACGATAGCGCAGACCAATGACTGCATTGAAAGCTGGGAAATTCTCAAAACAAATGTTAAAATGAAAGCGATAGAAAGGGCAACTGTATTGCGTCGCAAGGAAAAACAAGAAGAAAAAGAATTAATTAGCCAACTAGAATTCTTCATGTGTACAGAGTGTGAAAATGCTGGTTCTTGCATGAAGCAGATAAAAGAAATAAAAAGTAAGCTCGAACTTATCGACCAAGAACGATATAAAGGAGCTATGGTACGAGCGCGGGCGGAACGATTGTGGAGTGGGGAAACGCCCACTAAACGGGCGTTAAGTGACGAAAAGAGATACGCAACAAAAAAAGAAATAGAAGCAATAATATATCAAAACGAGGAAACTTCCGAACCTACCATGATAGAACGAGCATTCGTAGCTCATTATCGCGAACTGCTTGGAAGCAAGAAAAAACTAGAAAAAGGATTTGAGCGAGACTTCCTTAATCTCATGCCACGTTTAGAAGAAGACATTAAAGCAAACCTTGAATTACCAATTACATTACGAGAGATTGAAGATGCCATCGATGGACTAGGTGCAGGAAAAGCTCCCGGGCCAGATGGCTTAGGAGCGGCCTTCTACAAGGCTTTCAAACATCAGCTTAGCCAATTACTACATTGTGTTTTCGAGGAAATGTATACAACACAGCGAACGCCACCATCTTTCCGAACATCTCATATTGTGCTAATCCCTAAGTGCGAAGACCCGGTTAAACTGTTGTCAGTAAAATCATACAGGCCAATAAGCCTTACAAACTGCGACTACAAAATATTTACAAAAGTGCTAGCGAAAAGACTTCAAAGTGTCGTAACACAGCTAGTGGGACCACATCAAACATGTGGCATCAAGGGCCGAACAATTTCTACGAATACGCATGTAGCTCGGTGTGTGCTTGAGTGCTGCGATGCCCTCTCCAGTCGGGTTGCAGTGCTGCAACTGGACTTGGAGAAAGCGTTTGACAATGTATGCCATGAAGTACTCTTTTCATTATTAGAATACGTTAATGTCGGCAGAGTGATATTAAATGGAGTTAAAATGGCCTACTCAGAGTGCAGCACGCGGATTATTATAAACAAAAAGTTAAGTGAACCAATCCATCTTCTCTCCAGTGTTCGGCAAGGATGTGCAATTTCATCATTACTTTTTGATGTTTACTTGGAACCTTTCTGCTTGAGCCTAATTAATAGCCAAAAAGTTCGCGGTTTTATGCTTGAAGCGACAGAAGTCAAGGTACTCGCATACGCTGATGACATTGCTGTCTTTTGTCAGGACCAGGAAAGCATCAAAGAGGTGGTTAGGCTGACGGGTAACTTTTGTAAGGAAGCCGGATGCAAGATTAACTGGGAGAAGACCATAGGGTTTTGGCATGGCGAGTGGAGCGAAAAACCTGAATCATTCGCTGGCGTACAATGGACAGCAATGCCAACAACGTACTTAGGTGCCCCTCTACAATGTTATGACGATCCCGAACAATATTGGAAAGAAGAAACAGAGCGGGTGAAAGATAAGATACTGGGATGGCAGGGTCGGAATCTGTCAATGTTTGCACGTGCGACTACTTGTAATCTCTTTTTAGTTGCCAAGTTATGGTATGTGTTGCAAGTGTTGTTCATGTCCCGGGCTAACCTACAAAAAATTCACAGAGTTTTTGCAGTGTTTATTTGGGGAGGGAGTTGGGAAAGAACTAGTCGCACTAATCTGTTTTTGTCCGTGAAGAAAGGTGGGCTTGGTCTGACGCACCTCTTTATCAGACAAATTGTGTCACGTTTTATGTTTTTAAGGGATCAGAGTGACCCATTTTGCGCACGGTGATACAAGTTCGCCTGCACAATGCACTACCTGAATTCATTGTTTGTACAAATAAGACCGCGTTACGCGGTATAAGAGGTTACTGGCACGAAGTTGTTGCTGCTTTTCGCATACTTAAGGTGCGTTTTTCTTTTGAATATTTAAGTACAGTGAAAAGGAAAAACCTGTACAGAGATTTATTGGATGTTATGTTGCCTGTTCCCTTGTACAGAAGCATATACACAGGAGGTTCTGGACAAGACGTCTTAAAACGAGTGAAAGGAATGCCGATAAAACCCCATGTAAAATCACTCTTTTTCAAGCTACATACAAACACTTTACCGGTAAAAACGTGGCTACACGACAAAGGAATCTTCGTACCGTGGACAGTCAACTGCATATTATGCAAAAAACCAGAAACAATGGAACATGTATTTATCGATTGCTGGGATCCAATATTTCATTGGGACATCCTTCAGCGAACTATTAAAAAGGAACTGCCGATTACGCCACATGGAATCCGTTATTTACCAGTTGAGAATGATGGTGACATTCCTTACGACATGATAATGGTCCTGAGCCTCCATAGTATATGGAAAACTAGAATGGCAGTAAGACATGCCGACGTTGACCCTCACACTGTAAGGGAAAATTTTATTGAACATGTAGTGTATATGCGAGAGATCTACCGTGCACAGCCACAGCCACCTGATTGGGTGGGACTGCTTGATGAGTTGATCGCTTTCAAAAAGTTTTGAAACCCTCTGTCTTGTTCCCTTCTGTATCGTGTAAACAGGCAATAAAGAAAAAAAAGCGTGGTCTAGTGGCTAGGATACCTGGCTCTCACCCAGGAGGCCCGGGTTCGATTCCCGGCGTCGGAATGTTTAGTTTGGGTCTCATGGTTTAATGATCAGCACTTTGGACTTTGAATCCTGCGATCCGAGTTCGAATCTCGGTGAGACCTTTCCCTTCTTTTTATTGCTCTAGATTATAGATTATGAGCAATTACAGAGCATTCGCATTGACGGAATCAACCTTGCGGGACGGGTTCCTTCGTTCCGGCGTGGTCTAGTGGCTAGGATACCTGGCTCTCACCCAGGAGGCCCGGGTTCGATTCCCGGCGTCGGAATGTTTAGTTTGGGTCTCATGGTGTAATGATCAGCACTTTGGACTTTGAATCCAACGATCCGAGTTCAAAACTCGGTGACACCTCTCCTTTTATTGCTCTGGATTATAGATTATCAGCAATTACGGAGCATTCGCATTGACGGAATAAACCTTGCGGAACGGGGTTCTTCGTTCCGGCGTGGTCTAGTGGCTAGGATACCTGGCTCTCACCCAGGAGGCCCGGGTTCGATTCCCGGAGTCGGAATGTTCAGTTTGGGTCTCATGGTGTAATGGTCAGCAGTTTCCACTTTGAATCCAACGATCCGAGTTCAAAACTCTCTGACACCTCTCCCTCTCTTTTTATTGCTCTGGATTATAGATTATCAGCAATTACGGGGCATTCGCATTGACGGAATCAACCTTGCGGCACGGGTTCCTTCGTTCCGGCGTGGTATGGTGGCTTGGAAAGCTGGCTCTCACCCAGGAGGCCCGGGTTCGATTCCCGGCGTCGGAATGTTTAGTTGGGGTCTCATGGTGTAATGTTCAGCATTTTGGACGTTGAATCCCGCGATCCGAGTTCGAATCTCGGTGAGACCTCTCCCTTCCTTTTTGTTGCTCTAGATTATAGATTATCAGCAATTACAGAGCATTCGCATTGACGGAATCAACCTTGCGGCACGGGTTCCTTCGTTCCGACGTGGTCTAGTGGCGGGATTCTGCTTCCGGCCACCGAGCGTGACGGACGCATGATGACGGGCTCCGTAGGAGCGGCTTCAGCGGCCCAGAGCGGCCGCGGTAACAGGAGTGTCGTTGCGGACAACGAGTACCAAGTTGTTTTGCCGAGTTTGCCAACAGGGCGTTTTGTTGTGAACACAGTTTTTTTACATTGTGATATCAGGGCCCGCCCTTACCGGGTGGAAGATTTCCGCGATGCGCTCGCCCCGTTATCGCTCCTGCCGGAAGTGGTGGCTCTCGGGGCCTACCGTATGAGCCATGTTTGGGCCGTGACCTTCAAAGACAACGAAGCTGTGAAGAAGATCGTCAGTGTTGGTGAGCTACAGGTCAAGAAGGGCCGATGCCTCGTCATTGACCCCGCCAACCAGGATGTACGCTTAAAAGTGCATTGGCTGCTGCACACCGTTCCTGACGAGGACGTGCGTCTTGCCTTCGCGCCGTTTGGAAAGGTCACGGACGTCGCCCGCGACCGGTGGCGGGTGCATGGCGTGGCTGACAAGAACTCTACCACAAGACTAGTTACGCTGAAGTTGAAGCCGGGCGTAATGCTTGACGACCTGCCACACCAGGTGAGCGTCTCCGGCGAGCTGGCTCTTGTGGTTGTGCCGGGCAGGGCCCCTCTCTGCCTACGCTGCCGCGGGACGGGCCATATTCGTCGCGACTGCCGCATTCCGCGGTGTGGTGCCTGCCGACGCTTCGGTCACGAAGAGAGTCAGTGCGAGCGGACGTACGCTAGCGTGACCGGACCCGTGAGCAACGACGACAACTCCGCCCTACTCATGGACGAGGCGGATATGGAGGACACATCGACCACGGCTAAGGAAGCAGCTGGCGAGGTTGCAGAGTCGGAGGCACGACCTCAGAAACAGGGGCAACATGTCGATGAAGCCGTCGCCACTGAACAGCAAGAGCAAGTGGAGGGCACTGTAGCCATGCCGAACCGTGAGGAAGAGAGCCCACCTGACCCGGGAGCGGCCTCCACCCCCCCTGAACATGAAGACATGGACACCCATACCGGGCTTGCCAACTTGCAGGCGGGGAAACGTCCGCGCGACCAGACCAATAGCCTGGCTACGACGCAGGACAGCAGCGGCGGAGACGAGCCACCGCCCAAAGCGCCAGGTATGAGGAGACCAACCTTGAAGCTGCGGCCGAACATTACGGCCGATCCACGGCAGGCGGGTAAACCGCCTCCGTAGTTCTGTACTGTGTTTTGCTTGAGGCGGGTTGGGGGGTTCGTGAGTGCAATGGCCGTCACCCTGAGCGCTATTCTCTTGGATATGTGTCAGGAACGAGGGCCCGAGTTGCATGTCAGTGTTGTTTTCGAGAGGTCGGGTTGTGTTCCCTTTTGTGGCACTCAACGCGGTTATCGGCGCGTCATTATCAACACTCGTCCCTGCGTAACTGTGACGGGCACCATTCTACCGTGTAGTCATGGCAGCTAATATCGAAGGAGCGCTACGTGTAGCCACGTTAAATGTACGAGGGCTCGGTGCAAGAAGGCGGCAATGTCAGCTAAGTCGCCTACTCTTAGATAATGACTTGCATCTTGTGGGAATCCAAGAAACGAAAATAGAGAGCCAAGAGCTAACCGACAGAATGGTGTCCAATTTTCGTGCGCACTTTGACGTGTGTGTTTCTCACGCTGTTGGTGGATCAGGTGGTTGCGCTGTATTCATTCGAAGAAACTTTGGCATTTGTGTGCAGTCAGTGTTTTCGTGTGAAAGTGGGCGCCTTTTAGTGGCTGATTTTTGTTTTTGCGCTAAGGATTTCCGTGTCATTTGTGTCTACGCACCGAATATTCAAACAGACCGGCGATCCTTCTTTGAGCGTCTTGAAGAGTACGTAAACTGTGACAAGGTGGTAATACTGCTGGGCGATTTTAACTGCGTATGCACTGCTGACGACCGCGCAAAATTTTCACACGTACGCGATAGGAGTGCTGAATTGCTAAATGCAGTGGTGCACGATTACGACTTGGAAGATATCGGTAGTGTCTTTGCCAGCGGTACTCACCCGCAGTTTACTCACTTCCAGCGTGATAGCCACGCTCGGCTAGATAGATTATATGTGTCAGCCGAATTGGTGCCCTTGTGTAGTGAATATGATGTGCAACCCATTGCATATAGCGATCACTGCTTGGTAACTGCCACCTTTGGGAAAAGACAGATCAAACACACCTTTAACTGGGACCTCTGGAAGTTGAACGCGCAGTTGCTGGATGACGATGCCTTCGTTGATGCTGTTGCGAAAGAACTTGAAAGCCTGATTTCAGTCGAATTAGCAAGCTTCGCCATTAAATGGGAAGAATTTAAACAGAAAGTAAAAACAATGGCTATTGAAAGAAGCAGTGTCCTTCGGCATAACCTGAAACAGGCAGAAACGAACCTTCGCCAGCAACTGCAATTTTTCATCAGCATGGAAAGTGTCCAGCCTGGTGTGTATGTTAACGAAATAAAGGAAGTGAAAGCCGAACTCGAAAGGATAGACTCTGAGAAATACAAAGCCGCCGTTGTGCGATCAAGGTCTGAGAAGCTATGGGCGGGAGAAGCGCCAACAAAACGAGCTCTCTCAGACGAGAAAAGGTACGCATGTCGGAAGGAAATCCGCCAGCTAGCTAAAGGCAATGACATCACGTCCGACAAAAACGACATCAAACAAGGGATCGTCGATCACTTCAAAGCCTTCTTAGGTCAGCCACGCGAACCTAAAGATGGCTACCAGACGGAATTCCTTTTACTGATGCCAAAGCTCGATGAAGAAGTTAAGGCACGGCTAGAACATCCCATTACCCTGAGTGAGATAGAGTGCGCAATAGACGAGTTGGCGCCCGGTAAAGCACCTGGGCCTGATGGCTTAGGGGCTACTTTCTATAAAACGTTTAAGTCAGCGCTGGCTCATGTCCTCCATCTAGTTATCAGCGAAGCGTATGACCGAAAAAGATTGCCCTTGTCTTTCACAACCTCGCATATCGTGCTAATCCCGAAGAGTGATGATGAAAAAGAAACGCTTGTTGCCATGGCTCATAACGCCCGATAACTCTAGCCAACGTTGACTATAAAGTATTCACGAAAGTTTTAGCGAAACGACTGCAAAGTGTCATCAAAACATTGGTAGGGCCTCACCAGACTTGTGGCATTAAAGGACGCAGTATTACAACAAATGTACACGTGGCTCGAAGTGTGGCTAGAGTGTTGCGACTGCGATTGGCGATTACGTCGCGATGATGCAGATCGATTTGGCGAAAGCCTTCGACCTCGTCTCGCACAAGGCTCTACTATGCATACTCGACCATACGAAATGTTGGCAGTGTGATAACGGAAGGCGTCACGATGGCGTACAAAGACTGCTCAACGCGAATCATTGTTAATGGGGAGCTCACCGATAGCTTTCGTGTGCTCTCGTCGGTGCGTCAAGGATGCCCGCTTTCGCCCCTTCTGTTTGCTGCTTATCTCGAGCCACTCTGTTTGGCCATTAAGAACAACGAACGCATAGCAGGCTATCGACTACAGGCAGCACACGTTAAAATATTGGCGTATGCAGACGACATCGCGATTCTCTGCACAAATAAAGCCAGTATTAAAGAGGCAACTACTGTAGTCGAAAAATTTTGCGATTCAGCTGGAGCCCAGATAAATTGGGATAAAAGTTATGGCTTCTGGCATGGGAGTTGGGAAGACACACCCGAGACCTTTTCTCGATTGAATTGGTCAAAGTTACCTACACAGTACCTGGGGGTGCCTCTCGGAAGTTACCGTGAGGCCGAACCGTACTGGCTCGACCAAGCTTCGAGAGCAAAGGAAAAGGCTGACGGTTGGAGAGGAAAGCAATTGTCAATGTTTTCTAGAGCCACTGTTTGCAACCTCTTTTTAGTTTCAAAGATATGGTATGTTATGAATGTGTTGTGTGCTGCGCGGGTAAGCGTACAAAAAATTCACCGCATTTTCGCTACTTTCATTTGGGCCTCTACCTGGGAGAGGACGAGTCGAACAACTTTGTTTTTCCCGGTGAAAAAAGGTGGGCTTGGTCTGGTTCACTTGTTTTTGCGACAAATTGTGTCACGCTTTGTGTTTCTGCGGGATCAAAATGATCTCTTTGTTCGAACACTAATTCAAGTACGGCTGAGTAGACTTTTTCCGGGATTTGTTGTTTCGTCGGCTCAGAACATGCCGGGAACCATGACTGGGTACCTGCGTGAAGTGGTGCTGGCGTATAAGATGTTGAATGTGCGTTTTTCGCAGCAGTATCTGCCCACCGTTACAAAAAAAATTGTACAGAGATCTTGTGGACACGATGCTACCTGTACCTTTGTACCGTTCGCTACAGCGTGGAGGCCCCGGAGAAGACGTTCTACAAAGAGTCAAGAAAATGCCAGTACGGCCATCAACTAAGTCTTTCTTTTTCAAATTACATAGAAACACACTTCCGGTTAAGACCTGGCTTCATAGCAAGGGTATTTTCATCCCCTGGACAACCGACTGCTTTTTATGTAAAAAACCTGAAACTATAGAACATGTTTTCCTAGATTGCTGGGACCCGATCTTTCACTGGGACGTTCTGCAGAGAACGCCTGAAGAAGCAGTTACCCTGGACCCGTATGGGATACGCTTTTTGCCAATAGATACCTCAGAGCAAGTACCGTACGACCTCATTATGGTCCTGGGCCTCCACGCTATGTGGAAAACTCGCATGCAATTTGAACATGCAGACATTGGTTGTAATACCGGTGCGAGAACACTTCATTGAGAGTGTTGTTTACGTGAGAGACGCGTACAAATCACTGCCTGATCCACCACAATGGATGTCTGTACTGGATGAACTGGTGTCACTGAAAAGATTTTAGTGCTGTGCTAGCCAAAGTGTGGCTGGCACGTTTTATCCTTTGTAACCTATGAGTTTGTACGTCGAAGACGGCAATAAAGAAAAAAAAACGGACGTGGTCTAGTGGCTAGGATACCTGGCTCTCACCCAGGAGGCCCGGGTTCGATTCCCGGCGTCGGAATGTTTAGTTTGGGTCTCATGGTGTAATGGTCAGCACTTTGGACTTTGAATCCCGCGATCCGAGTTCGAATCTCGGTGAGCCCTCTCCCTTCTTTTTATTGCTCTAGATTATAGATTATCAGCAATTACAGAGCATTCGCATTGACGGAATCAACCTTGCGGCATGGGTTCCTTCGTTCCGGCGTGGTCTAGTGGCTAGGATACCTGGCTCTCACCCAGGAGGCCCGGGTTCGATTCCCGGCGTCGGAATGTTTAGTTTGGGTCTCATGGTGTAATGATCAGCACTTTGGACTTTGAATCCTGCGATCCGAGTTCGAATCTCGGTGAGACCTCTCCCTTCTTTTTATTGCTCTAGATTATAGATTATGAGCAATTACAGAGCATTCGCATTGACGGAATCAACCTTGCGGGACGGGTTCCTTCGTTCCGGCGTGGTCTAGTGGCTAGGATACCTGGCTCTCACCCAGGAGGCCCGGGTTCGATTCCCGGCGTCGGAATGTTTAGTTTGGGTCTCATGGTGTAATGATCAGCACTTTGGACTTTGAATCCAACGATCCGAGTTCAAATCTCGGTGAGACCTCTCCCTTCTATTTATTGCTCTAGATTATAGATTATCAGCAATTACAGAGCATTCGCATTGACGGAATCAACCTTGCGGACGGGTTCCTTCGTTCCGGCGTGGTCTAGTGGCTAGGATACCTGGCTCTCACCCAGGAGGCCCGGGTTCGATTCCCGGCGTCGGAATGTTTAGTTTGGGTCTCATGGTGTAATGATCAGCACTTTGGACTTTGAATCCTGCGATCCGAGTTCGAATCTCGGTGAGACCTCTCCCTTCTTTTTATTGCTCTAGATTATAGATTATGAGCAATTACAGAGCATTCGCATTGACGGAATCAACCTTGCGGGACGGGTTCCTTCGTTCCGGCGTGGTCTAGTGGCTAGGATACCTGGCTCTCACCCAGGAGGCCCGGGTTCGATTCCCGGCGTCGGAATGTTTAGTTTGGGTCTCATGGTGTAATGATCAGCACTTTGGACTTTGAATCCTGCGATCCGAGTTCTAATCTCGGTGAGACCTCTCCCTTCATTTTATTGCTCTAGATTATAGATTATGAGCAATTACAGAGCATTCGCATTGACGGAATCAACCTTGCGGGACGGGTTCCTTCGTTCCGGCGTGGTCTAGTGGCTAGGATACCTGGCTCTCACCCAGGAGGCCCGGGTTCGATTCCCGGCGTCGGAATGTTTAGTTTGGGTCTCATGGTGTAATGATCAGCACTTTGGACTTTGAATCCCGCGATCCGAGTTCAATCTCGGTGAGACCTCTCCCTTCTTTTTATTGCTCTAGATTATAGATTATCAGCAATTACAGAGCATTCGCATTGACGGAATCAACCTTGCGGCATGGGTTCCTTCGTTCCGGCGTGGTCTAGTGGCTAGGATACCTGGCTCTCACCCAGGAGGCCCGGGTTCGATTACCGGCGTCGGAATGTTCAGTTTGGGTCTCATGGTGTAATGGTCAGCACTTTCGACTTTGAATCCCGCGATCCGAGTTCGAATCTCGGTGAGACCTCTCCCTCCTTTTTATTGCTCTAGATTATAGATTATCAGCAATTACAGAGCCATTCGCATTGACGGAATCAACCTTGCGGCACGGGTTTCTTCGTTCCGGCGTGGTCTCACATTCCACTTCCGGCTTTCGAGCGAAACGGTCGCGGGATGGTTGGCTCCCAAGGAGCGGTTCTGGCGACCCATATGGGCCGCGGTAACATGTTTTTTGCATCTAGTGCTGATGATTATGAGGTTATTCTGCCCAATCTGCCATCCGGACGCATCGTCGCGAACACCGTTTACATGCATGGCGATCCCAGAGTCCGGCCCTACCGTGTCGAAGACTACCGGGACACTTTGGCCAAACTTGGTGCGCTCCCCGACGTTTTGGCGTTCGGGGCGTATCAAATGAACCACGTGTGGGCTGTGACAATGACTAGTGCTGACGCTGCTCAGAAATTGCTCTCCGCGCTCGACGTGAAGGTAAAGGATCGCCCATGTTTGCTCATTGATCCAAATAACCGCGAGGTTCGCTTAACGGTCAATTGGACATACATAATTCCCACAAAGTACAGCTTCACTGCTATTCCATCTCCATCCCAGAGGAAGGGCTGACAGTTATCTTGATTCTTGATACGAACCACAAATTACGGCTGGCTTATACAGCTTTGCCTGTTAAAAAACGATAGATTATTTCGTACGTTTCGGCCGGAGTCCGGTCTGCGTCAGGGAAAATGATGAAGGCTGGACCCCGGCCGGAACGTTGTAAATAAAGTATCGTCTTGTCCTGTACGTGCGTCCTCACCTACAAGTACCTGTTCAACTACCGGATCCCGGCATAACCTCACTTTATATATATATACATATATGTATATATCGTCCGACGTGTATACGTGTATATATATCGGGCCCCTCTGTTTCCGTTGCTCTCGTCCACGTCTGTGTATATTCATGCATATATAGACATATGAACAAAAATATAAGCTCCCAAGCTAGCCGTACAGATGGTTAGCCAGCGAAGCCGAAACGTGGGGCCCCGGTAGTTGTGACATGGTTAATAAGAACGGTTCTTTAAAGTATTTCTCAATTATTGGTTCCGTCTTTGTGTTTCTTAATGATGTAACACACAGGTTCGGCTGCGACGGAGAGAACGACGTCACTGACGGTATGCCCGCAGTCCGCCGTTCGATGTCTCGAGTTTGCTCGGCGGCGTGGTTAGCAGCATTCGCCTGCCATTGACGCTTGCCATTCTTCGAAATTAAATTGCTTCTAAATAAAATGTGTCCGCTACGTAAAACAATAAATGGTAATGAATGAATAGCAATGGACTCATACCCCCGTAAACGCAGCCTCCCCTTTACGACGACAGAAGTGAAATTCTACGCTGGAACGATTAGCGGCAACGGAGCCAGCTTTGGAAGATGACGACTGACGACGACGAACGCGGGAGCAATGGCATGAGTGCGAGGCAAGCATGAGCATCGAGCGCAACCCGAGGGCCGCCAACGAGCCAGCTGCGGAAGACGACGATGCTCGAGCCAATGCTGATGATGATAGTTTTCTGTACGCAGGCGACGTACAGATGCTTTTTCGTTTCGCCAAGCCGTATAAAGCTTCGCTTTAAAAGAAAGGAAACCGAGGGGCCCGATACATGTACACGTCGGTCGTGTGTCGACTTAGCTTCTGAACAACACTTTGCAATGTGGTGATCATGTATTACATCATGGATCTGGAACGACAAATAGGTGCGTCGTAACGATTAGCGGTAAATACGTCATGACTTATTTAGCGCTTAATTGCCACTGAACTTTCTTAAACGGACAAAGGTTGATTAAGAAACTTCGTATCTGCCCCCATAATATATATGGATGTGGAAATAGAATCATATTAAAGTTACCAGATGCACTAACAGCTAGTGGGCAGTTCAGTCGGCAGCGTCCATTTCATTGGCCCGAAAAGCGTTTGTACTTTTAAACGTCAGCAAAGAATGCTTTCTTTTTTACTATAGGGGCCCGCCAACAGTAGTTCGCAATAGTTATGCCTAAATTTTTACTAATGTTTCATACCGTAGGATAAATTTATCGTGACCAATATAGCAACTGTACTATAACCGCAAAAAATACCTAGATTAGGCAATTTCCGACAGGTAAGATGAACCGCACGCCGAAATTGATTTCTTTGTTTCACGGAATTAGTCCTTCGCCTTGTTCAAACAGAACCATTCGGCACATGTCACAAAATATAAATCAGTAACATTTTTGTCTTCTTGTGACCATTTTTACGTCTCTAGTTCTCAAAGTTAAACACCGGTAATTTCAATTTGGAGGCCCGATGGAGCACTGGTGCTATCTAGGTTGTCAAAGAACAATTACCTTTCAATCTAACATCTGTTCAGTGCGTCATCCCCATAGATTGCTTTCGTTTTAGTCTATCCCTTCAATCCTCGAAAACTACGTCCTACGTCTAGCTCAAAAATGTTTAATGCCCGTGTTCTAATAAATCTTTATCGTGTGCCACCTTCCGAGCTCCAAGAGCTAGCGAACTGGTATGCGTACTGGAAATGTGTACTAAAGTACACGTTTTCGCTGTCACGCAGCACATGAACACTCCCTGTGGATTGTACTCAATCTATTGATCGTTCGCTAAAGGTAAAGCTAAGATGATCATGTAGGTGAAGTGGGTATTCCGAAAGTGCTCTTGTGGCTATAGCGAAATGGTCAGGTTTACATTGAGTGGATTCTCGGAAAGCTAGAACAGGCGCACAAACATCACACTGGTGCCGACATGGCTAAAACGTGTGAAGAGAAACGAAATTCAAATCTGTGAAATCCCGGTACGGCAGCGGTGCTAAAATTACAGTGCGAAATTCAAAAGAAGAGAACTGCGGCTTTCATTCTTTCAGTAAACATTTTCCCTGAACGAATGAAAAGAGAGTTCGGAAGAATACTAGTTTGAACTCATTGAATGATACCATTTATCAAGTCCCGTTAAGTTTACAGACATTCTTATTCATCTTCTCCAACTATCGCGGTATACATAATTGGGAAGCGATACGTATATCCGGTAAAATTAACCTCCCTCCACTTTTCCTTTCCTACCCATAGCCCCCTTTCCTGAACGTGCACCGGTTGTATCCGCACGAGTGCGCTTGGGCCATCGACTCACAGTGCACTATCAGTTATACCCAAAAGTAGACAAAGAAACTCTCGTATTAAAAATACAAGAACATTCTGCGTATTTGTGAGCAGCTGTTCGTTACCCTCTCCACCATCAGAGTTGAGCGCGGCAGTTGCTTGCCCGGGATGGCAATGTATCAGTACACTTCCGTCCTTTTTTATTTTCCTGTATTTTTCCTGTGTAGGACTTGTGCTGCAGGAGTTTTCCACGTGTTCGCAATGTTTCTGTTTTCTTTGAGTTCTTGAAATTTCAAAGCGTGCGTTAACATGCTGCGAGGCCACTAGGTGAACGGCAGTGCTGCCATTCGGTTTCGTATATCAAACGTACGTACGACGCTGAGACATTCGCTTGTTCCGCGTTACTAGACAGATAAAAAAAAATTATGGGGTTTTACGTGCCAAAACCAGTTCTGATTATGAGGCACGCCGTAGTGGGGGTCTCCGGAAATTTGGACCACCTGGGGTTCTTAACGTGCACCTAAATCTAAGTACACGGGTGTTTTCGCATTTCGCCCCCATCGAAATGCGGCCGCCGTGGCCGGGATTCGATCCCGCGACCTCGTGCTCAGCAGCCCAACACCATAGCCACTGAGCAACCACGGCGGGTGTTACTAGACAGATAATGTGCATCGCTGAATTCAGCTTTTCTTGCATTCGTAACAGCTTTATTTCCGCATGCTGCATATATTTTGGTATTTATTTGGAGCAGAGTATTCACAATAAGCAACAATTTTGTGTTTTTTAGTACATCGCATTACTGTTTAGCGAGAGACGTTTCTTTTTCGCTTTTCTCTTCAAAAATATCCACACGTTTTGAATACAAAATAATTTTCACTACAATCAGCAGTTATTATTTATCTAATAAAATGCAAATATGGGATTTCGCCACACTGAATACTCGATAAATTGAATACAAGCGGAATATGTATTCTTAATTTTCTATTATTGCACACGTAATACTGATACGCAATTTTTAATACCAATAGGGGAGGGGATATGTAAAATATAAAGGGCCAACTCTGGACTTGTAGCAAAGAGCCATCTGCTATTCAAGATAGCCGATGGCGAAACCACTCATTCGTCAGCATAACTACATGCATAGGTGCTGCTTTAACAATTGTTCTGTGGGGTGCTTGCAGTGCTGTTCGTGGATATATGCGAAGCAAAGGTCTGGTGTATTCTCAGCCTTGAATTAAAACGCGGAGATGTGTTAGAATCCGTATGTTTTCGGGGGATTTCGAACTTGTGTTAGTCTTCTTTATTCGACTCGCTGAGAGGCCGCTAATATTGTGGCTTTCTTGTCTTCCGTTTCGCCGTAACTTTCCTTTTGCAGTGCGATCGTTTCCAAAGGACACGCGCTTGTCTCGGATTTTTGTATGACCGTTGTTGCTTCAATATTGTTACGGGGAAAAGAAGTAAGAAATATATTTACACTGTATTTACAAGAATGGCAGCGGCTGACAAGATCATAGTTAGCTCACGAAGTCCAGAGCGTCGTCTTCTTCAAGTCATCTCACAGCGTCTTCATCATCGCTCTGTCACAATATTTCCAGTTTGGGAGCTTTGCTTCTGTGGTTCCCGATTATTGTCGCTTCGACTGCTTTCGGAGCAGAGCTGTTTTACGGGGCGTTCTCCCATGTTCCCGTCTTTCAGACATACCTCGTAGGTTATGTTTCCAAGTGCGCTACTCACAGTGCCTTGTGTCCGCATTTCTTGCGTTAGCATCAATAGGGTACTTTGCGCACTTTCCGGGGGCTATATTTATTTATTTAGTATTTATTTATTTATATTTATACTGCTGCTCTCAACCGAGAGCTTAGCAGGTCGGCAATACAAAAAGTGAATGCAATAACATAGGAAAGGGCTACAAATAGGCAAATATGCAAATACAATAAATGCATAAAAAAGTGCAAGGGCTTAAAGTAACAAAAAAGAACAGTGGTTACATAAATATAAACAATCCACTTTTCATACATGTGTGTTGCGCACTAGTGTATTTGGCAGACGTTGAAGTGCGTTCAGATATTAATCACAGCGATCTCCCATTGCATAAATAATTTTAAAAGGGAAGAAAAGGGCGAAATAACTGTGCATAAAATAAAATAATTATGTAAATAATAAACAATAACAACAGCTCCCCGAGGAAGCAGCCAACAATTTTTTAGGGGCAGGGTGGGCGCTGGAATACTTTGTGGTTAGGACAACTGTAGTTCATTAGTGCCCTCTATTGCATTAGTGAATTCAGAAAATGATTTGGTATTTGCGATAGATGCGTGCAGTTGATTCCATTCTCGTATTGCTAGTGGGGAAAAAAGAATGCTAAAGATTTTCAATGGTAGGAATATTCAGTTAGTTTATTTGGATTGTTTTGATGGGTAGTTCGAAATTTGTAAGACAAGATGTATTTCGAAGTGTCTATTTTAAAGTTGATGTGAAGAAGCCGGAACTAAAGCTTTGGGCTTGCTTCTTTCGCTCTATCTGATACCGTTTTTAGACTAGACGCAGCTAGAAGATGAGTGGGTGAGTCAGTGCGCCGGTACTTATTATGTATAAATGTTATGGCTTTCCCTTGCACTCCTTACAGTTTTGCTAAGTTAGTCATTGTGTGAGGGAACCAAACCACATTTGCATATTCAAGGATCGGTTTTATGAATGTTTTGTATGTTAGCAACGTAAGAGGAGTAGGCGCTAGCTTTACGCATCTTTTAAGAAAAAATATAATTGACGTAGTGCTGTTCCAGTAATGTTGTCCATGTGCAAGTTTGTCCATGTGCAAGTTCCATTTATGGTTAGCAGTAAGCATGACACCTACATATTTATGCTCATTTAATTTAGTTAGGGCTGTGCGTTGATTGCGTAGGCAAAGTGTGTGTAGTAGTATACAACTTTATTGAGGCCCTGAGAAGCTAGGCAGGGGGGGGGGGGGCTGCTAGGTAGGTTCCTACCCAGCCGTTGGCTAACCCATGTCGGAACAGAGAGGCCGTGCCTCTCCGCTCGTTCACAGGCCCTCTGGACAGCCAGGAACTGGACGTTTTATCTGGGGTCTGTGATGGCCTTCGTCCCGTCTTCTTCTTGGTTAAAATCCTGTAACACAGGGCACTGCTAGAGCATGTGATTTAATGAGCAAAATTCAGTGCCCCACTCTGGGCATAATATATCAATCTCGGGGTGGAGAATGTTCAGAAAGCCTGTTGGTTTTATGATGGGGGAAGGGAAAACTCTGCCTATTCCCTCTGTAATGTGATGTGATTTTGCGAAAAGTAACTAGAGGATCACTGTGGACGAGCTCTCCCGAACTCCCCTGAGACACCGTTCTGTCGCAGCATGCGAAACCTCGCATACGGTCGTGGGCCATCTCATTAGGGTTCAGGTGTCCCGGTAATCCGTCTGGTCCCATGTGAGCTGGGAAAGAGACTGTGTGATGAATAATGACTAAGGTGGGTATGCCATTGAGAATCCTGGTTGCCTGTTTGGCTATTAATCCCGATGCGAACGCTCTAATTGCCGCTCGGGAGTTCATGTACAACGTAATGTGTATTGTGCCAAGTAATGCGAAGGCTATAGCAGCCTGTTCCACCACGTAGACCAAGGAGGTCTTCATCGAAGCTGCCGAGAGGAGTTCTCCCCGGTCATTGAATATTGCTGCCGAAAACTTGCGAGTTCTTTTTTTCTGGTGACGGAGATGATGACGGAGATGACGGCGGATTTCGCGCGGGCTCTCGCTTCAACGCGAACTAAACGTCGAAACCACAGCGCATACGAAGCTACCGGCACTCGGCGAATGCACTTTGTCCCCATCGCAGATCGCTTTGAAGATGAGGCCTGCGCGGGCGGGCACTTCGCCCTCGTCGCAGATCGCTTTCAAGATACGGGCGCGCGGCCGTGCTGGGAGCAGCAGCCGACGCAGCATAACGAACCCCGTCGCCTCGCCCCCGTGCCTCGCGCGCGAGAGACCGCGCGCTTCCGGCCTGCCTTCCTCCCACGATTTTATCGCCGTTAGACTTTATACGGAACCTCACAGCGACGGCGACGGCAGAAATGCTCTTGGGAGTGTCCATAGAATTGCTATCGCAATAAATATTAGGAATAACAACGGTCCAAGGACTGAACCTTGCGGTACTCCTGATAATGAATAAATCGTTTTTGATGTCGCTTGCTTGAGGAACACAGATTGTTTCCGGTTCTACAAATAACCTTTAATCCAACAGATGATGGGCCCATTATTTAAAATGTATTATACTTTCGCAATTAGCTTGTTGTGGCCTACAATATATATCAAATGCTTTCGATAGATCTAGAGAACGGTATCTCTCAGTCTATAGTTATTCAAGGACGCGCAAGTTCGTGTACATCTTCAGTTATTGTGTAATAGTTGATAAGCCATTTCGGAATCCACGCTGGATAGAAAGAAAAAAAGTTTACTCGTTCAAAGAAAACTGTAATTTGTTTAAAAATATTATGTTCGAGGAGTTTGCACGATGTACTAGTAAGAGACAAAATGTCTTCGCTAGTTGACAAGTAGTATGTCCCTTTAGTTACTATATCTAATAGCAGAACTAACCAATGGTTTAACAAGTCCCTTCATAGGTTAATAAATAGGAAAGAGCGCTTATACCAGAAAACCAAGCATAACCCGACATCTTGGATTGAGTACAAAAACTTTTTTAAAACTTACTGCTCTGCTACATCTACAGCCAAAGATAAATATTACAACCATGATCTACCCTCACTCCTCAAGTCGGACCCAAAAAGGTTTTGGAAAACCATTTCTCCGGGCAATGGCTCAACTCTCATTTACCTGTACGGAGCCAACAATGTACCTCTAGCTGACCACGAGTGCCCTGTCGCTTTTAACGACTTTTTTTTCATCAGTATTTACGACGGAGGATCAGTCCACTGTACCCCTTATCCCTGATCCCAACAACCCTTACATGGAACCTATTAACATCACTGTCGAAGGTATTTCTCGTCTAATTACGAACCTTAAATTATCTACAATGGCCGGCATGGATAACATTAGCTCCAAAATACTAAAAAACACTGTCTCCGTTTCCAGCCAAATATTATTTCATACATTGCGACAATCATAATCATCCAGTCGCCTTCCTTCTGACTGGAAAATTGCTAAGGTAGTGCCTGTACTTAAGACGGGAGATAGAAATTCGCCTGCTAACTACCGTCCTATTTCCTTAACTTGCCTTTCTTCTAAATTGCTTGAACAGATCATCGCCTATCATGTCTATAGCCACCTCGAGTACAATAATTTCCTTTTTCGTAACCAACATGGCTTCAGAAAAGGGTTTTCATAGAATTCACAGCTATTTTAAGTTACAACCGACCTACAATTTAGCGTGAACAACAACAAACAATCGTCGTGTTATTGTCTCATTGTCTCATCGTCTCATTGTCGTCTAATCTCGAAATTATTTTCACGCTGGCTAGATTCGCTAACCGTTTCTTGGCTATGAAACCTTTTGCCACTTCGCCTGCAGTTCACAGTTGTTAACCATTCGTATTCAGCCCCTTGCTATTCACCCGCTGCCTGTTTTTTACGCAGCTTTTTGGATTCTGCCATGGATTGCTCTGCGGCGACGCAGCCTTATCGTCCACACTGCCTTTTCCGCGACACGTGGATGCTGTCGTTGGCGTGCCTTTGGACGGCCCTGTCACCCCGGTTGGTGATAGCCTTGGCACGGTGCGTGGCTCTCCCAAAGGCCTCCCACGTGTTCCACTTGTAACTGACTACATCCTTGCACGGCCAATCATCAAGAACCTGTGGTCAGCAACGTTAACACCGGACGCTATAAAGGTCTTCGCAACGGCACCCTACATCAGTGGGCAGAACAGCGGCAACGCCGAAATATTGCTAAATCGCTGCCTGTTTTTTACGCAAGTATGTCATATTCTGATGCCTATAGCTTTCGTTCCGACGACCGCTTCTTGTTGCTTCTGTTCTGCCCGAACAGTCTTGTTGCTTGTTGCTCTCGTATTTTGCACTGTTTCGATAGTCTTCTCTTGAGTGGGGACGTTGAACTTCACCCTGGACCTAGAGGTGTGCCTTAAGCAAGTGAAGCAGAGACAACCAAAGTTAACACCTCTGTTTATAATAGATCTTGTAGCTCAACTAGACCCTGTCACATGTAAGAGGCCGCCGGTGGCGCGAAAAAGAAGAGGAGCACGCGATGCCTGGTGTTCGGAACGGCGCGAGCGCGCGAGGCGCACGAACCGAGGCATAGTCGAGAGATGAACGGCGCTGTCCGTGGAGTTTCAACGTGGCACCGGGCCAGGAAGGTCGCATCTCCAGCTCCGCTCTGGCGACGGGAGACTTGGGGGTCTGGCCGAGTCCGTGACGTTGGCCGTCCAAGGTGTGGCCGTCGACCTCGGCAAGTTCGGGTGAGGCTCGTGGACGGGCTGCAGCTTCTCACGGCAGGACCAGAAACCCCAGAGAGGATCCCCCTTCTGCGGCAGACCGGCGCGTTTGATTCTCCTCGGGACGCCACGTCGGCACTCCTGAAGATGTTGCGACGCATCCCGACGCTAGGCCTAGGCAGGTGGGCCTAAGTAACGCCGAGCGCCATCGCTGACGAGCGCATCACCGACGAGATACCGACGAGCTCACCACCGACAAAGGAGGCAACGCGAGTCGTCGGCACCTACGGCACTCTCAACGCTTCCGACGAGCCCGACACGTGTTCGACTAGAACTTCGAGACGACGATCCGTAAGAGACGATCACGTTTTGTTCACGACGCAGTTAGGCCGGGGCGAAGGTGGTCAGACTTTCACGAGTCAGCGCTAAGACTGACGTAGAGACTCTAAGACGGAGTTAGGCTCCGAGACAGGGATAGATTATCTTCTGGTAGTGTTGTATTTAGCTAGTTTTGCATTTTCTGTTGAGTAAGCGTTTTAGTTTTGAGTTATGGTTTTAGTGTTGTGTGTCGCGTGTGTTCACCGTCCCTGTACATATTAAATCCTCGTTTGCTGTGCCGCCGGTCGTGTCTCTCCTCCATCGAGAGTAGCGCATGCACGCAACTCTCCGCACTCCCAAGTAAAGGTGACAAAATATTGGCGAGCTTGCCAGGATTGATACGGCCCAGTCACCGATACTCGGGAGTGGTAAAGATGGAGTGGGAACGTTTGGCGGTGGTAGCGAAGGATTTAAATATGTCGAAGGAGGAGACGATGGCGTTTTTCGAATACACGCAACAAGAGAAGGAAAAACAGCAGAAAAGCGAAAAAGAAATTTTGGAACTTAAAACTAGCCGAGATGGGCGCGGGCTCTCGTGACGGCGCGAGTTCGCCGGAATCAGCGTCATCCAACTCTACTTCGCCCAGGCCAAAGCAGATTTGCCCCAGAAAGTTAATGGCTCCATTTGACGAGCGTAGAGACCATTTAGATGCGTACTTGCATCGCTTCGAAAGAATAGCGGTCGGGCAAGGCTGCGCAAGGAACGAGTGGGCTAGCGCCTTAAGCCTGTGTCTAGTTGGTGAGGCTTTGAGTGTGTTCGGACGGATGCCCGTCGAAGAGAGCCTAGACTACGACAAAGTAAAAAACACTTTATTGCAAAGATTTCGGCTAACCGCTGAGGGTTTCCGCGAAAAGTTCAGGTCATGCAAGCCGGAAGACGCGGAAACTGGAAAACAGTTTGCATGTAGATTGACAAACTACTTTGAAAGATGGATGGAGATGTCAGAGGCGAACAAGACATATGAAGGGGTGCGGGACAAGGTCGTAGGAGAACAATTTCTCGCCAGGTGCAGCGACAGTCTGGCGATATTCCTCAAGGAGAGGAAATTAAAAACAGTAGAGGAGATGGCAGCGCACTCAGATCAGTTTGTAGAGGCGCAGGGTCTAAGAAATTTAGGAAAGAGTGGCAAGGATGCGCCGATGGCAGCTCCAGGTGAGACGAGGAATCGGGGCCAAATGAACAGGCAAGGGACGCCCCAAAGATGTTTTCTTTGTAACCGGCTGGGACATATAGCAATGAACTGTCGGGTGAAGTATAGTAGACGTGGTCCACCAGTGGTTTGCCAGCTATGTCAAAGGAGAGGGCATGGAGCGCACGAATGCAGATCAGGATACGCAGACAAAGCTGCATGCATGATGAAAGGTAAAGAGGGTGAGCCGAGAGAAAAGAACATGCCCGTGGTAGAGGGAGAAGTTCAAGGACGCAGGGCCACGGTATTGAGATACACGGGGGCGAACACAGTCTTAGTCAGGGAGAGTCTGGTACCATCCGAGAACATGACAGGCTATTTCAAACCAGTCATTTTGGCGGACAGGTCCGTCAAGTATTTGCCAGAGGCGCAAATTCAAGTTTCGACACCATTTTTTACGGGATTGGTCACAGCTAGGTGTGTAGAAGATCCTCTGTTTGACTTGATTTTGGGGAATGTATCAGGGGTGAGAAGCGCGGATGACCCAGACCCTAACTGGAAGAGGACAGAAGATTTAGAGAAGAGAGAAAAGCCAGAAACGCTAGAAGAGGAGTCACCTGAGGTAGAGGTAGCAGCGGCAGTACAAACGCGAGTCAGGAGTAAGAGTACTAAGCCCTTAAAACCATTACCGGTCACGAACATTAAGGGGTTGAACATAACGGTCGCTGAGTTCAAGGAATTACGGGAGAAAGACGAATCATTGCAGAAGTGCGTACAGAAGATAGGGGAAGTAGTACGAAGACAAAGAAGTCGAAACGTAGCGGAGTTTTTCAAGAAGAACGACTTATTATACCGGAGGTGTGTGTTCAGTTCGGGAAGAGAGGTTCAGCAATTGATGGTCCCAAAGGAACTGAGAGATAGAGTACTGAAATTAGGGCACGATAACGTAACGGCAGGCCACCAGGGAATAAAAGACACTTTAGAAAAAATAACAGAAGATTTCTTTTGGATCGGGGTACAGAGCGACGTGAGGAGATACGTCAGGTCATGTGACGTATGTCAAAAGACTATGGCTAAGGGGAAAAACGAGAATATGAGTGTGTGCACGATTGCTGAAGGGAAGGACACAGGCAGACTAGATAGTGCCCATGACGCCGTAAAGAAGCTCACGACCGGAGAGCCCTTGGTTCAGGTTAACCGGGATAAAAGGATGGACAACATCCCGATCGAGGTTTATATACCCGAAGAGCGGAAGAGAGTGGAAGAAGTGGTTTCACCTCGGAAAGATAGGAGATCGATAAGAGACGTTGAGTCCAGGGAGTACCAGGCGCTAGACATGATGGGACATTTGGACTCTGAGAAAACGAACGAAGGAGATATATACCCGAATAGCCCTAGACATGTAACGCGTAAGGGTAGGAAAAAGATTCGCAAGAGATGGAAAAAATAGGGCAGACGCGATGGTCAGAATCAAAAGGAAAAACGTTTAGGAATGGCATGCGGAAGACTGCAGGATTTAGAAAAGTGTATAGAGAGAAAAACACTGAAACAGTACCTACGCATATATAGGGCATGTTGAGTGTTACAAAATATGTTTAGGCCCAAAGTTCATTCATGTAGAGTGTTTCAAAACATTGAACTGGTGAACATTGTGGACAATTGAGTGAAGTGCATTAGGTGGTGAAAAGTGCATAAAGTGAACTCTTAAACGTGGTGAACAGTGCGTCTGGTGAACTGTGCGCAACAGTGTGGTGTTGTGTAGTGCATCGAGTCTCCAATGAACCAGCACCAATGTCACTACGAGGAGCCACAGTCATCACCTGAACGCCAAGAGTGAGCAGTTTTTTTAGAAAAAACTCTTGAAGAGGGGGCCTATGTCACATGTAAGAGGCCGCCGGTGGCGCGAAAAAGAAGAGGAGCACGCGATGCCTGGTGTTCGGAACGGCGCGAGCGCGCGAGGCGCACGAACCGAGGCATAGTCGAGAGATGAACGGCGCTGTCCGTGGAGTTTCAACGTGGCACCGGGCCAGGAAGGTCGCATCTCCAGCTCCGCTCTGGCGACGGGAGACTTGGGGGTCTGGCCGAGTCCGTGACGTTGGCCGTCCAAGGTGTGGCCGTCGACCTCGGCAAGTTCGGGCGAGGCTCGTGGACGGGCTGCAGCTTCTCACGGCAGGACCAGGCACCCCAGAGAGGATCCCCCTTCTGCGGCAGACCGGCGCGTTTGATTCTCCTCGGGACGCCACGTCGGCACTCCTGAAGAAGTTGCGACGCATCCCGACGCTAGGCCTAGGCAGGTGGGCCTAAGTAACGCCGAGCGCCATCGCTGACGAGCGCATCACCGACGAGATACCGACGAGCTCACCACCGACAAAGGAGGCAACGCGAGTCGTCGGCACCTACGGCACTCTCAACGCTTCCGACGAGCCCGACACGTGTGCGACTAGAACTTCGAGACGACGATCCGTAAGAGACGATCACGTTTTGTTCACGACGCAGTTAGGCCGGGGCCAAGGTGGTCAGACTTTCACGAGTCAGCGCTAAGACTGACGTAGAGACTCTAAGACGGAGTTAGGCTCCGAGACAGGGATAGATTATCTTCTGGTAGTGTTGTATTTAGCTAGTTTTGCATTTTCTGTTGAGTAAGCGTTTTAGTTTTGAGTTATGGTTTTAGTGTTGTGTGTCGCGTGTGTTCACCGTCCCTGTACATATTAAATCCTCGTTTGCTGTGCCGCCGGTCGTGTCTCTCCTCCATCGAGAGTAGCGCATGCACGCAACTCTCCGCACTCCCAAGTAAAGGTGACAGACCCCCACCTGAAATGGCTAGTCTTCTTGCGGAATTACTGGCTAGTCAGAAACAAATTCCAAGCGATATTGCCGATATCAAAGAATCCTTTAACTCACGTTTTGAAACTCTAGAGACGCGTGTATCTGTACTCGAATCTTCTACAGCTGTAGATGATCGTGGTGCACTATATGACAAGCTGAACACCGAATTGGCCTCACTTAGGGAATCGGTCACTAAACTCAGTTTAAAATCCGATGATTTAGAAAACCATTCATGCCGGAACAATACTCTTTTGCACGGTCTATCGGAAAAACGTGACGAAAACACTGACTCCTTGCTGAATGCTGTAACACGTGTGCTATCTGAGCGCCTTCAGATAAAATGTCCAGATATTGAGCGCTGTCATCGTATCGGCAGACCACAGGAAGGGAGATCGCGACCAGTCATAATGAAACCTTTTGATTACAGAGAAAAAATGCGGGTCTTGAGAAGTGTTACGAAACTGAAAGGGTCTGGTTTGTACATAACGGAAGATTTACCCCCGAACGTGCGCACCTTACGAAATAAACTGTGGGACGCAACTGCTAGTTTTCTGGATAATGGATCCAGCGTAAAACTGCGCTATGATCATGCCTATATTGATGACGTGCGCTACATGTGGGACAATAGCACAGACTCTCTAAACTGCGATTCTACTGGCGTTCCTAAATCATCTTTTGCTTCTAAAACAGGAGCAACTTCTCGTTGACTGCCAGCAACTTCCCATAATCTAAGTATTTTGCATCTAAATGAGAGAAGCATTGTTAAAAAGTTCGTGCCTTTACTTGCTCTTGTTACGTCGTACTCTCCCCATATAGTGGCCATAACGGAGACGTGGCTACATGATGGTGTGTTTGATTGTGAATTTACCCCGCCTGGCTTATTTAGCAGTACGCAATGACCGATCAAGTGGCAAAGGTGGTGGTGTTGCGCTACTTATTCGTTCAGACATTAAGTTTTCTGTGCTCCCTGACACACATGATGTTGAACTTGCTTGGTGTAAGCTCTGTTTAAATAAACTGTCGATTATTGTTGGTCTATACTATCGCGCACCTGGTTGCTCTTTGGAAGATCTTCAAAGGCTTAGCAGATTCTTGCACGAACACGACTTCAGTGCTTCAGAATTTGTGCTCATGGGGGACTTTAATGCACCGGGTATTGACTGGCAAACACAAAGTTGCACTGGTCAGGACGTTTCTATTTGTAGGAAACCGCTAATTATTTCACTAACCCTGGGCCTTACTCAAATCGTAAAAACTCCAACCCGCCATAACGCTGTTCTAGACCTTGTTTTTCTCAGTTCTCAGTTAATTCAAACTACATTCCAATTTGACGTAATTGATAGCAAGGGTGGCTGAACGGGCGTGTTGGTAAAGTTGCATTTTTGGTTAGCAGCGCGACGATCTACATGGAAACGAGAGTGAAGGGATAGGACAGAGCGCTGACTTACAACAATTTTATTGCCCACATAACCAAGGTTTAAATACCACGCTAAGGCACAATAGAAAGAACAGAAAGGTGGCACGTGTTCAGGACTCAGCTTCCAACAAACAATATGCAAATCATGTGGTTAAATATTGCACTTCTTTATCGCACAGTGACAATGAAGGCGCACTGACACAGCGCTCCCCAGATTTGTGAATTTCAAGCGCTTCAACCATTTCTCTAGTTAATTAAATTATGGGGTTTTACGTGCCAAAATGAGTTCTGATTATGAGGAACGCCGTAGTGGGGGACTCCGGAAATTTGAACCACTTGGGGTTCTTTAACGTGCACCTAAATCTAAGTACGCAGGTGTTTTCGCATTTCGCCCCCAATGATTTCTCTAGTATGTTTGTTTTTATTGCGACTGATAATTTGCGTGCTATCGAACAACGGATTCCAACCATGGTCTCTGCAATGAATACTGAGATGACCTGAAACGGAGTTGTAAACATGATTATTGTGCTCCTTTAATCGTTCATTGAGACAGCGTCCCGTCTGACCAATGTATTCGCGGCCGCAGGAAAGGGGAATGTTGTAAACAACACCTACAGCACACGTGAGAAAGCGGTTATGATGGTTGGTTCTGCAGCAGATTTTTTTTCTTTGGGATAGCAGTTGACCTGCCTGCATAAGCGTGACAACTTTTGTGGTGCCGAAAACACAACATCGATGCTGAGATGCTGAGTGACATCTTGCTAGCCACTCATGGCCGTGCACTTTCTAAACGCCTTCCGTCTTTCGTGTAAAAAGTTTTTAGGTTTGTAGATGATTTTTAGTCCTTTTAGATACTGACGCCGACACTGTCGAAACTAGCTGCTGTAATGCCTTATCATTGTTTGAAGAATGTCTTCACCCATTTGTTTTAACCAATGAACTGCCTGTTGCCGACTCGATTAGGGGTTTAGATCTTACTCAGTTTTAGGAACAACCAGCTATGCTGGATGTATGAACCCAGAGCTAGCAAAGCTCTTTTACCTTTTAGTTCAGCGCATTCCAAGCTCATCAAGCGGGGCATCGTTAGCCTATGCTTCACTAATTCCTTTTCAAAGTCCTGTCACCACTTAATGGAAACCAGTTTCGGGAAACAGGCCCGGAGACTTGAGCAATCGGGCTACCCGGGCAGTCTGCCGACGTCAGTAGCAGGAAGCTTTCAAAAGCAAGAAAAAGCTAGTCACCCCGTTTCTGCCACCCGCCGGAACAGAGTCACTGTCATCCCTCACATTCACACCTTGTCCCATAATTCAAGAAAGTTGGCCGGCGTGCTGGCGTCGATGTTGTGTTTTCGGCACCACAAAAGTTTTCACGCTTATGCAGGCAGGTCAACTGCTATCCCAAAGAAAAAAACTGCTGCAGAACCAACCATCATAACCGCTTTGTCACGTGTGCTGTGGGTGTTGTTTGCAACATTCCCCTTTCCTGCGGCCGCGAATACATTGGTCAGACGGGACGCTGTCTCAATGAACGATTAAAGGAGCACAATAATCATGTTTTCAACTCCGTTTCAGGTCATCTCGGTATTCATTGCAGAGACCATGGTTGCAATCCGTTGTTCGATAGCACACAAAGTATCAGTCGCAATAAAAACAAACATACTAGAGAAATCATTGAAGCGCTTGAAATTCACAAATCTGGGGAGCGCTGTGTCAGTGCCCCTTCATTGTCACTGTGCGAGAAAGAAGTGCAATATTTAACCACATGATTTGCATATTGTTTGTTGGAAGCTGAGTCCTGAAAACGTGCCACCTTTCTTATCTTTCTATTGTGCCTTAGCGTGGTATTTAAACCTTGGTTATGTGGGCAATAAAATTGTTGTAAGTCAGCTCTCTTTCCTATCCCTTCTCTCTCGTTTCCATGTAGATCGTCGCGCTGCTAACCGCTAACCAAAAATGTAATTCATATCATTTCTGAACACAAAGCTCTGCACGTTTCCCTTCCATCTTCATCGATTAAACAGCAGCCTAGTATTACGCAGTTTCATGACTCTTCATGCTGACGACGCATCCATAACAGATACGCTAGCTTCTAACTTTGATTCTTTTCAAGCACTTAGTCTTCGTGGTGACGTCGACACATTGGTCAGTTCATTTGAGCATATCGTGAAGTTATGCATTGATAATTTTGTTCCTCTCAAAACGAAAAAGAGAAATCCTCAGATTCCATGGATGAATCGCAGCTTACTACAACCTTCGCGTCGCGTTCGTCGGCTGCGTCGTTTGAAAAAGACATGTAATCCAGCTGTTATCGTTCGCTTTAACACTGCCGTGATTGAACTACGTAACAAAATGCAAAGTGCCAAGAACTTTTATTTTCAAGTGGAGCTTCCAGGATTATTGCAGTCTAACCTGCGCAAATTCTGGGCTTCTATTACCCCAACTAAAACTGATGCAGTTTCCTTTATATTAGATGGCACGGTTGTTTCAGACCCTATTAAAATAGCCAATGCTTTCAATGTCTACTTTCAGTCAGTGTTCACGCACGACAATAACGCTCTCCCTTTGCTCACAAGTTCTAATCCTGAGCTGTGCATCGGCGATTTGGTAATCAGTCACAATGGCATCCTAAACTTGATTCTGAAGTTAGACACAAAGAAGTGCATTGGCGCCGATAATATTCCAAACAACTTTCTGGTGCGTTACGCTCTCTGGTGTTCACGTTATTTGGCAATCGTTTTTGACAAATCCTTGTCATCAAGTACCGTCCCCGAGTCCTGGAGGTTAGCTAAAGTTGTGCCTCTGCATAAATCAGGCAATAGACAACTTCTGTCCAACTATGGACCTATATCGCTTACCTCCAATTCCGGGAAGCTGCTGGAGCATATCATTCATAAACATATCACTGAGTATCTTGAATCGAACGACCTTCTGTCCAACACACAACACGGATTTCGTCGTGGTTTCAGCACAATAACACAACTGGTAGAATTTTCACATGACATTGCTAGCAATTTAGACAATGGTAATCAAATTGATGCGTTATTTATAGATTTTTCCAAGGCTTTCGACACCGTTATACACAACAAGCTTCTAAGTAAACTAAACGTAATTTTAAAGAATCCAACTGATCGACTGGATAGCTAGCTTTCTCAACTCGCGCACTCAATTCGTTTCATTTAAGTCCACCTCGTCCTCAGCAATAAAAGTAACATCTGATGGTCCGCAAGGCTCCGTTCTGGGACCCCTGCTAATTTTTATTTTTGATAAATGACCTTTCCAGGAATATTAGGTCCAAAGTCCGTCTCTATGCCGACGATTGCGTGCTATACCCGGTAATAACTACTGCTAATGATTACACTTTACTCCAGGATTCTTTCAGGCAGTTTTGCTCATGGTGCTCGGATTGGCAGATGCGCATAAACTTTCAAAAAACAGTAGTATTGTCATTTACAAACAGCCATTCTCCATTACAGCATATGTACGCTTTCAACAACATAACAGTTTCCCGGGCGCAGACGTACAAATACTTTGGCGTTATGTTCACACACAACTTGCAGTTGTCACAACTTATAGATTATGTTACCTCTAAATCACTGCAATAATTAGGTTATTTAATACAAACGTCATCTAAATCTTCAAAATGCACTAAATTACTAATGTACAAAACACTCATTCGCCCTATATTAGAGTACGGTTCATGCGTATGGCATCCATATAAAGTGTGCGACATGAAAATTGAATCTGTCCAAAGGAAGGCTGTTCGTTTCCTTCAACATCGTTATGACCGTGATTTTTCACCCTCATCTGCAATGACCGCTTTGAAGTTACCTCTTTTGTGTACTAGACGTGATATTGATTCTTTGAAAACTGTTACATTCATTTGTTCACTCGTCTTGCCGACGGTCTAATGATAACTACATCGTGCATGCTACTGCTCTTCCGACTAGACGTGGCCACAACCTTAACCTAAAGCCCTTTTTTACGCAGCACTAACGTATTCACACAAAGTTTTTTTCCGACAGTTATTGAATGCTGGAATGATTTACCCGGTTGTGCTCGTGAAATGGCGACATCAGATTTTGTACAAGCATTGGTGTGATGTTAATGTTCTAAATCTTTCATTTATGTATTCCATGTACCCCACTCCTGCAATAGCCCTGCATAGGGCTGCAGTATTTGAAAATAAATAAATAAATGTCACTTCCGGTGTTCCACAAGCCAGCGTTTTAGGAGCCTTACTATTTTTAATATACATCAATGACCTGCCTACTAACATATCTTCTTCCATCCGTCTTTTTGCTGATGATTGCATAACTTACCGTACCATTAACTCTATCGACGACCACATTGCACTTCAAAATTACCTGAAAACTGTTTCTCATTGGTGTAGTACCTGGAAAATGCATCTTAACGCATTTAAATGTAACGTTATCTCTTTAAGCCGTAATCATGCCAATTCTAAGTTCACCTACTATCTAAACCACTGTCAGGTCTCGGAAGCATCTCCATATCAATGTATCGGAGTTCACCTTGCTCCTAACTTGTCCTGGGCATCCAACGTCACCGCCATTTGTGCCAAAGCCTACGAAGAAAAAAGTATTTACGAAGATACTTAAACCCCGCAGGGGCATCTGCGTAAGCAGGCGTTTGGTGTGTTGCGACACAACGTACCCGAGCACATGAGGGTAGGACCCTCCCGCGTGTAGTGTGCGCGGCTTAGCCATGTCCTGGGAAAAGGCGATCCTGGAGGTTGAGCCGAAGCCAGGTGTTTAGACCTTTATGGCCCCCTGGCGGAGGCAACACACCTCTTTGGCCTCGGCTTCACGTAGACGGCACCCCCGGACTGACCCACCCGGGGGAAATCGGTAGTCGCCTTTTCCTGTCCTTCTCTTCAATCTTCGTCTTTCTCCCTCACTTTTAATCTTTCCTGTATTCTTTTCTCTTCCATTTACTTCTAACTTTCCTGGCGGCGAGGGTTAACCTCGTGTGTCATAACCACCCTTGATTATACGTATTTGGTTATAGCGGGAATGTACAGCTGGCGTTTGTGGGACTTGTGTTTACAGGTCCTACATCGTCCCCTTGTTGGGCTCCATGGTGGGTGGCTGGCGTTCCTGCCGAATGACTATTATTTTTATGGCTTGGTCTTTCCCCGCTTTACCCGATCGCCCCCAGAAAAGGGGGCACACCGACGAAGTGTTCCAGTTTTTTGGACGACAAAAAGAAAATTTTCCGAGATACCATGTAATATATTCCCAGAAACCAGAAAAGACAGCAAGAATTATGTCACCTTTCGTAGTTGCAAAATCTCTGACGGAAACCTTTGGTGCAGGCTATAAAGAATCAAAGATGGCGAGCGGTGATCTCCTTCTGGAGCTCCGTGACAAGAAGCAATATGAAAATCTGCCTAAGCTACTGTCATTCGGGAACATCCCGGTGACAGTTACCCCACATCGTACTATGAACACAATTCGAGGTGTCGTGTCCGGTGATGACTTGATGGAACTGACTGAAGCCGAACTTCTAGAGGGTTGGAATGATCAGAATGTGATCAATGTCAAAAGAATTAAAATGAGGCGCTACGGAAAAGAGATCAATACCAAACACCTAGTACACACATTTGGCTCAAGCAACCTGCCCGATACTATCGAGACAGGGTATGTGAAGATCAGGGTTAGGCCTTGTATCCCAAATCCGCTGCGATGCTTAAAGTGCCAACAATTTGGCCACAGCTCTCAGAACTGCCGTGGCCGCCTCACCTGTGCCAAATGTGCCCACAAACATCCATCCGATTCCTGTGAAAACGCCCTACACTGTGTAAACTGCGATGGGGAGCACGCCGCATACTCGCAGTCCTGCCCATCCTGGAAAAGAGTGAAAGAAATCGTGATTATTAAAGTAAAAGAGAACCTATCATTCAAGGAAGCACGGAGGCGGGTGTCGTATCTGCCAAAGAACAGTTTTGCCGAAGTGGCGCGTCAGGGGGCAGCGTCACAACGGCCACCGGCTGCTGTCCGGCCCACGCGTAGTGAGCCGGCGGCAATGCCGTCCGCCCCCTCGGCGGCTGCAGCTAGCGCTGCTCCGCCATCTCAGAACAAGGGGCCATCGACCTCCGGGCTGGTGGCCTCCAAGGTCTCATCTCTTGAGGCGAGACCCTCAAGGCGAACACACCGCTCGCAAGAGCGGGTGCCCAGCGCCTCAGGAGAGGCGATGGACACAACTTCCAACAAAGCGGCGCATCCAGCGCCTATGGAGCATCGGGCGTCTCTCGACCACTCCAAAAAAGAGAAACTGCGCATAACGGGGCCTGAGAAAGGCTCTGTAGTCTAAGGTATTGCAAACGTAAGCACACAGCACAAATATCCTTTCAATATGGGGACGCAAATAGTTCAATGGAACGTCAGGGGTCTTATTCACAATCTTCATGACGTTAAAGAACTCATCCGCAAATATAGTCCCAGGGTGCTGTGTGTTCAGGAAACACACCTCAAACATACACAAACAAATTTCCTTCCACAATATTCTATTTTTCGCAAAGATCGTGATGATGCAGTCGTGTCATCCGGCGGTGCAGCTATTATAGTCGATAGAGGTGTTGCCTGCCGAGAACTAAAACTTCGTACGCCCCTAGAGGCAGTTGCTGTGCAAGCAGTGTTGTCTAACAAGCTAATTACAATCAGCTCTGTATACATTTCTCCTAACTATCAACTTCACAAACCCGAATTTCAAAATTACATAGATGAACTTCCTGAGCCATACATTGTTGTCGGAGACCTAAATGCGCATCACACTCTATGGGGAGACTCTCGTTGCGATGGAAGAGGGCGCTTAATAGAAAACTTCCTCTATTCATCTGGTGCATGCTTGCTCAATAAGAAGGAGCCGACGTACTATAGCGTTGCACACAACACCTACTCCACAATTGACTTGAGCATAGTATCCAGTACTCTCCTGCCGTACCTCAAATGGAGCGTCATTAAGAACCCTTATGGAAGTGACCACTTCCCGATAGTTCTAAATCTTTCAACACAGGATGAATGCGCCCCACATCTTTCTCAATGGAAGGTTGACTCTGCGAACTGGAAACTATTCAAAGAACTTACACGTTTAGACAGGGACATTTCTGGTATCAATATTGACAATGACGTGGCTTAGCTAACAAATTTTATAATAGACGCTGCCACAAAATGCATCCAACAAACGAATGGACTGTCTAATAAACGCCGCATTCCATGGTGGAATGCCGATTGTCAAAAGGCAAGGAAAAAACAAAAGAAAGCTTGGGGGCTGCTACGCGACTGCCCAACAGCCGAAAATCTCATTAATTTTAAACAGGCACAGTCGCAGGGCAGAAGAACACGTCGACGAGCTAAGAGAGATAGCTGGGAGAAGTATATATCCAGCATTAATTCGTACACTGATGAGAGAATGGTCTGGAACAGGGTAAATAAACTAAAAGGCCGACAGTCTGACCATCTACCCCTAGTAAATACCCAAGGAGACAGCCTGGAAAATCAGGCAGACTTTCTAGGTGAGCACTTTGAACAAATCTCGATTGCATCAAACTACACACGCACTTTCCTGCGATTCAAAGAACACGCAGAGCGACAACACCTTGAACGCAAATGCGGAAGAAATGAAGCGTACAATCACCCATTCAGTTTAGCTGAACTTCACGCATCTTTGAATTGTTGCAACAACTCGGCGCCAGGCAGTGATAGCATTATCTATGAAATGATCAAACACTTACACTCAGAAGCACTAAATACACTTCTATTCCTTTTCAATGCTATATGGGCAGCTGGATGCATTGCATCTGCTGGGAAAGAAGCTATTGTTATTCCCATACTTAAACAAGGCAAGGATCCGTCTCTAGCCAGTAGTTACAGACCAATAGCTCTAACAAGCTGTCTGTGCAATCTCTTTGAAAAAATGATAAACCGACGCCTAATCTGTTTCCTGGAAAATAAGAAAATTCTAGACCCCTTCCAATGTGGTTTCCGAGAACCTAGATCCACAACCGACCACCTCGTTCGCATCGAGGCCAACATCAGGGATGCCTTTATACATAAACAGTTCCTTCTTTCAGTATTTCTTGACCTAGAGAAGGAATACGATACGACATGGCGTATAGGTATCCTTCGGGATCTTTCAGCAATGGGTGTCCGTGGCAACATGTTGAACACAATCGAAAGCTATCTCTCTGACCGCACGTTTCGTGTAAGAGTGGGCAACAGTTTGTCTAGAACATTCACCCAAGAGACCGGTGTGCCACAGGGAGGCGTGCTTAGTTGCACACTCTTTGTCGTAAAAATGAATTCACTTCACGCAGTCATTCCACGAACCATGTTTTACTCTGTGTACGTCGACGATGTGCAGATAGGTTTTAAATCCTGCAATCTTGCTATCTGCAAACGCCAGGTCCAGCTTGGCTTAAACAAGTTATCTAGATAGGCGGATGAAAATGGGTTTAAAGTGAACACGCAGAAAAGTACTTGCATGCTTTTCTCCAAGAATAGAGGCGCAACGCCAATCCCTAGTATTTTTATTAATGGAGATTAACTCACTGTCAGCAGTGGACATAAATTCTTAGGAATCATCTTGGATTCAAAACTAACATTTATACCACACATCAAGTACCTCATGACGAAATGCATTAAAACAATGAACCTCCTTAAGCTTCTGCCCCACACGACATGGGGTAGCGACAGGAAGTGCCTACTGGACCTGTACAAAAGTCTTGTACGCACACTTTTAGACTATGGTGCCGTTGTGTACCACTCTGCCGCACCGTGCGCGTTGAAGATGCTAGATCCGATTCATCATTTAGGTATCCGCCTAGCCACAGGTGCTTTCAGGACAAGTCCTATACAAAGCCTATACGCAGAATCAAACGAGTGGTCACTTACCTTGCAGAGGTCATACTCTAGCTTTGCATATTTTCTGAAGGTACACGCAAACCCTGAACATCCGTGTTACGCTAGCATAAATGATATGACTTGCACAACACTGTTTCGTAACCGACCCAAAGCAAAGGAGCCCTTCTCACTGCGTGTGAGGAAGCTCAGTGATGAAATGGGTGTCCCACTTTTAGAACCTCATCTAAGAGCCCCAGCAAAGCTCTTACCACCATGGCAGTGGCAGCTCATTAAATGTGATACGTCGTTTCTTCATGTTACAAAGCACGCTCCATAGGCACACATTCGAATGCAATTTTATACTGACGCATCGAAGTCCCATGCAGGCGTGTCTTATGCAGCCGTTGGTCCGTCTTTCTCAGAATCTGATGTCTTGCACCCGGAAACAAGTATCTTTTCCGCGGAGGCATACGCAGTAATAGTGGCTCTTAAATGCATCAGGAAAACCAATCTACCCAATGCCATCACATTCACTGACTCTTTGAGTGTAGTAAAGTCCTTAATGTCACTCCGCAAACACAATAACCCTGTACTCAACGATCTTTATTCACTTCTGTGTACTGCGTACTTATCTAACCAGCTTATTGTTATCTGCTGGGTGCGTGGCCACTCAGGCATCGAAGGGAACATGCTAGCAGACCAGATGGCCACATCTGTTACAGCGAAAGCTAGCAACACTTTCATATCTGTCCCTGTGACAGACTTGAAGCCTTTTCTCCGCGGAAAAATTAGGACATACTGGCAGCAAATGTGGGACACTGAAACGTTGTATAAGCTGCATTTAATTAAACCTCAGTTGGGTAATTGGCGACCAACAACAAAAATACGGCGAACTGAAGTAATTCTTTGTCGACTTAGGATAGGCCATACCTTCGGGACCCACTCTTACTTGCTGTCTGGTGCTGAACCTCCCATCTGCGTTAAATGTGGAGAGACGCTGACCGTCCTACATGTCCTGGTAGAGTGCCGCGAATCAGAAGCTGAAAGAAAAAAGCACTTTCCTCTAGCTTACAAACAGAACGTTCCTCTTCATCCAGCAATGTTCCTTCATGTGGACTCATTTTTTAACAGCAAATCACTTTTAAACTACTTAAATGATGTCGATTCATTACAAGTTGTACACCCGATAAATTCGTAGCATGACCTCTCAACAGAGGCTACTGCTGCGATACTAGCATTTGTATGGCACGTGCCTCCAAAGCCTTGCACACAAGGTTCCTGATGAGGCAGCAGTGCCACTGGCACTTACAAATTTTAGAAAATCATCCTCTCAAAACATGTTTTACGTCTCACAGGACACTTTAAAGCCATTGCCATAATTTTAATACATTTATGTTTTACGCACTGTACAGCGACTCTGCTTTTAGGCCCATATGCAGCCGTGTTCATTCCTTTCCACTTCACTGTTCAATGAAATATCCATAATCACTTGCATGGCGCTCTTTGGCCAGACCTGGCCCTTGCGCCACTAAACATCATATCATCAAGATACTTAAAAAACTGCCCAACCCGCATCCGGAAGCATGCATATGCAACATTCGTCTGGCCTCAACTAGAATTTGCAAGCGCTGTGTGGTCGCCTCATCCAAAATATCTAATCAATATGCTAGAAGCCGTACAGAACAGAGCAGCACGTTTTATTTCTTGCGATTATAACCGTTGTCATAGCGTAACTGAGATTAAACAGAAACATGACATAATATCACTTGGTACTCGCCGTTGCATCGCACTTCTTTGTTTCAGAAGTACGTTTATGGTAATAGGATGTCTCCACTACCTCTCGAAAGGCCTTTGCGCATGTCAAAACGCCTTCATAACAGTTTCAGTTACTCGAGCATTTTCGGTCCCACATTAACCTTCAACAGCTCTGTGCTTCCACGTGCCATTTCTCTGTGGAACGATTTGCCCGATAATATCGCATCCTTAACAAACCATGATTCTTTCCGCAACCATGTCAGCAGTCATCTTTCAATTACGCCCCTTTAATCTGTTCACCGACTTAATGCTTTTCATTGTTGCATTCCGGTTTGTACTGCGCATCAATTACATCTTGAAAGTAGGCTGTATTCCTTGTGTTTGAATTGTATTAGAAATGTATGATAAGTGCCACTTGCCACATAATATGTTTACAAGCTCTTTTATTACTGTTTCCGCTTATGCCCTCCTTACTTCATGCGCCTACGGGGGCCTGTAAAGTATTTTTAAATAAATAATAAATAGATATGAGCCTATAATTTCATGCCAAACGTTTATCTTCGGACTCGTGTATCAGTATGGTTTCAGGTATTTTACAGCCTGATGGTAATTTAGCTAGTTGGAAAGATTTTCTCAAGACTGTACCATTCTGCATACATTTCAAGAAACTTGTTTGGAATTCCATCGGGGCCACTAGAGTTTTAGAACCACTTTTCAATAGTAGGTTCAAGATACCTGCACCTGTAATGTTTAGGTTATCGATGCTCATAGTAATGCACAAATCAACCGAGGGTATATGCTCATTTTCTACTGTAAATACTGGCCGGAAAAAAATCCTTAAATGAATCAGCCTTATTTGGTTTTCTTCTGCAGATCGTTGTATTTCTACTACGTGTCTACTGAGATTATTTATAAGGAAATTCGGAAGAGTTACGTTAAAACAATATTCTTTTACAGCCTTGGTTTGTTTCTGAGATCTGCTATAGGCGTACAGGAGTTTTGAAGTTCTCGACTGCCTTGAATTATTCCACTGAATAACCACCCGCGTGTTCCATGGGTTTGACGTTTGCTGTTTCTTTATTTTTACAGCGAAGCTGTTAACAGCTAGGTTCCAGGAGATCGCGTCCGTGTAGTAGAGCGACCGGCGTGTACCACAAGTATCATCATCAGCATTGGCTCAAGCTTCGTCATCTTCTCCCGCAGCTAGCTCGTTTGCGCCCCTCGGTTTGCGCTCGTGCTCGGCACGTGCTCGTGCCACTGCTCCCGCGTTCGTCGTCATCGTCGTCTGCTCCCATAGCTGGCTGCGTTGGATGGATGGATGGAAAACTTTAATGAACGTCCTGAGGTACGCGACTCAGCGCGCAGCGGGCCGCTCCCACGTTGGGACAGTCAGGCCATGCCCGACCGCCGCATCGTGGGCCCTCTGGACAGCCCATAGTTGCGCCCCGGCATCGGGGCTCTTGATAGCGGAAAGCCACTTGTCCTCATTTATTTGTTCCGTGCCTCGTAACGAGGGGCAACGCCAGAGCATATGGTCTAAGCTAGCGAAGTCATTGCAGTGCCTGCAAGAACTACTGGTATAAGTGTCGGGATAAAGCTTGTGTAATAAAGCCGGGCTGGGATACGAGCCTGTTTGCAATAATCTGAGGGTCAATGCCTGCGCTCTATTTAACTTCTTGTGAGGAAGGGGGAAAGTCTTTTTATCTCGGCTGGCTGCGTTGCCGCTAATCATTCCACCGCCACACCACACCGCAGTTTCCGCAGGAACTTATGTTTGCTTCTTCATTATGTGATGTAGCTCACTCTGGCGGGCACGTGAGCGCGTCAGCGCTTGTAGGCGCAGTGCGATTGGCATATCCGTCTTTAAAAAAAAAGGCCTTCTCTCCTATATCGTGTGTAGGTTCTTTGTCTGTGCGTTACCGCACATCGCTCCAGAGCGTCGCGGCCCCTTACGGCACCGGCTGAAAGTTGCATTGCTCGAAAGCGAAACCTACATCGCTCCTAAGCGTAGCGCCACCTTGTGGAGCCCATGGCAATCCCTGGGGTTTCGCGGAGAAAAGGCAATGGGCGCAGCGGCGGCGGAAGGCTACCACAGACGAAGAGCAGGCCGCGGACGCCAAGCGTAAGCGTGCTGCCCGCCAGGACCGCGAGGCTGAAAGAAATGCGAACCGATCATGTGGCCCAGATCCCGCAAAATTGAACGTTTCAACGGAACAACGGTCAATCACCATATACACAGCTTTGCTGCCCATCCACCTTCACAGTGTGGAATGGCACTACATTTTTCGGAGAATACTTATCATTACAAAAGAAACTTCCTTTTTTTCTCATCACGCAGTTATTGATTGTGCCCGTGCAGAACTTGCGCTGACTATTGCGGAAGTCTTTCCCAAGATTTGCGTGTTTCTTCTGCTAGAGTATTCGTCGCTGCCGACACCGATATCCCTGCTTTCTCTTCCGCCCTTGTGCCCGTTTCCTGTGCTGCTTTCTACGATTCCACAGTTCTCTTCACGCCGTCGAAACTTGCTGCACGCCGTCATCCCTTCTTGCTTCTCTTTGCCATCTTTCCCATTCGCCAGGGTTCCAGCGCACTTTACGTTTCGAATCCGTTTGCGTGCCCATCAAGCTTACACCATGGCGAGTGCCTCGGGTCTGCTGACGAATGTGAGACGAGCTTTCTCTACAATGTGCCTGATGACTCGACTCCTCTGCAGGTTGACGCCATGGCTTTTCCTGTCTCTGCGTCTGAGCCAGCATGTGACAGAACGTTTGCTCGATGTATTGAGCCGAACCTCACTACGAGTCAGCGCGCGCAGATCATCGACCACCTTACCCGATTTCACACTTCTTTTGACCTCCAACAACAATGTTTAGGACGTACAGCTACAGTCGTTCATCACATCGACATCGGTAGCCATGTGCCACTACGGCAGCGTCCATACCATGTGTCCGCGACGGAGCGCCGTGTCATCGACGAGCACGTAGGCGACATGCTTCAACGCGGCGTGATACAACCTTCCCACAGTCCTTGGGCCTCTCCAGTAGTGCTGGTGAAAAAAAAAGATGGGACAATTCATTTTTGCGTGGACTATCGACGCCTGAACACCCGGAAAGATGTCTATCCTCTCCCCCGTATCGACGACGCACTGGAATGCCTCCAAGGCGCTGAATTCTTTTCGCCCTTAGACTTACGATCTGGTTATTGGCAAGTCCCGGTGGCTGAGTCCGATCGCCCGAAAACAGCATTCGTTATGGCTGACGGCTTATATGAATTTACCGTGATGCCCTTTGGCCTGTGCAACGCGCCTACCACATTTGAAAGAATGATGGATAACATCCTCCGCGGCCTCAAATGGCAGACATGCCTTTGTTATCTCGATGACATTGTCATCTTTTCCCCGGACTTTTCTTCTCACCTGCTCCGACTCGAACGCGTCCTCACTTGCCTCGCCGATGCTGGACTCCAGCTCAACATCCAGAAGTGTCGCTTCGCCGCCCGACAGCTAGTCATCCTTGGCCACGTTGTTTCGAAAGATGGTGTGCTTCCAGACCCTACCAAACTCCAAGCAGTCGCCGAATTCGCACGACCAAAGACCACCAAAGAACTCCGCAGCTTCATCGGATTGTGCTCATACTTTCGCCGTTTCATCCGCAACTTCGCCACCATAATATCGCCTTTGACGCAGCTTCTCGCGGGTAACGACAACCTCTCGACCAGGTCGCCACTTTGCGATGCCGCATGAGGCGCGTTGGCATTGATTTATGCGGGCCTCTTCGTCTGACGTCGGCTGGTAACCGCTGGGCCATCGTCGCTGTTGACCATCTCATGCAATACGCCGAAACTGCCGCCCTTCCAGCGGCTACAGCACGAGATGTTGCCTCCTTCCTGCTCCACCGATTCATACTGCGTCACGGTCCACCCCAGGAGCTACGGAGCGATTGAGGCCGTGTCTTCTTGTTGAAAGTCGTCGAAGCCATTCTCAGAGTGTCACGTCGTTCACCACAAAACTACTGCTTACCACCCACAGACGAACGGTCTCACAGAGCGATGTAACCGCACGCTCGGCGACATGCTCTCAATGTACTGTGTCGTCCACTCTTAGTACGTACACGGCGCCACGTGGCCACGCTCCGCGGAGCCCCAGCGCACATGGCACGGCCGCGCATCGAAGCTAAGCGGCGCAGGCGCACAGGGGCTTGGAGGTGGGGCTTCGTGTCTTCTGCTAAAGTGTGCGAGCGCGCTGTGCTTAAGCACACAGCAGGCGGCACAAACACGGCTGGTGCTTGTCGTACTGCACCGCCGTAGTACGCGAAATTCTGTTTTAAGATCTTCTCCGAATAAAATACTTGCAACACAAATACCAAAGCGAATAAGGCACTTTGCACTGACACCACGAAACGTCACACCATCATTCCACTGGAGCATAACTCTCCGACCCAGGCTTTCTTAGAAAGTCACACTCATGACGCAAACAGTAGCACCAGTATCCACTAATGCTGTTGCAGGTATGCTATCAATTAACACACGCACTTTGTTCTTCACCATCATAATAGGCGGAGGAGTATTTCGCAGAGACCCCCGCAGGGGCGTCTGCGCAAGCAGGCGTTTGGTGAGTTGCGCCACCACGTACCCGAGCACACGAGGGTTGGACCCTCCCGCGTCTAACCGTGCGCGGCTTAGCCGCGTCCGGGGAAAGGGGATCCTGGGGGTTGAGCCAGCGCTGAGTGTTTGGACCTTTAAGCCGCCTCGGCGGAAGCAACCCACCCCTTTGGCCTCGGCTTCACGTAGACGCCACCCCCGGACTGCCCCACCCGGGGGAAATCGGTAGTGGCCTTTTCCTGTCTCTCTCTCCCTCCAACCTTCGTCTTTCTCTCACTTTTATCTCTCCTGTCTTCTCTTCACTTCGTTTTACTTCCCATCTTCCAGGCAGCAAGGGTTAACCTGGTGTAGTTTATCCAACCTTGGGTCTATTATATTAGGTTATAGTGGCTATGTACAGTTGGCGTCTGCGTCTCCTTCAGGTCTCGTAGCGTCCCCTTGTTGGGCTCGGTGGTGGGTGGCTGGCATAGCCTCCGAAATTAACTAATTATCTATGGATGTATTGTCCTTGCCTCGTCTGCCTGGTCGCCCTCTTAGCAAAAGAGGGCGCACCGAAGAAACTCTGAACTTTTTTGGCCAACGAAAAGACACCTTCCCACTATTTCTCGTTATTCACAGTGATTCGCGTCTATATACATCCCCCCAAGTTACCAACTCTCTAGAACAACATTTCAAAGCTTTATTAATGAACTCCATCACCCTTACATAGTCGTTGGTGATCTAAACGAACATAGTACACTGTGGGGCGACTCTCGCTGTGATGCGAGAGGACGACTAATTGAAAACTTCCTACTCTCTTCAAGTGCCTGTCTGCTTAACAAAAAAGAACCAACATTCTACAGCCCTACACACAAAACATTTTCTGCCATAGATTTAAGCATAGCATCCAGTACAATTGTGCCATATCTAAAGTGGGATGTGATTAATAACCCTTATGGAAGTGATCACTTCCCCATCGTACTAAACCTTACAAGACAATCTGAGTGCTCTACACACGTTCCTCGATGGAAAGTCGACTCAGCTGACTGGACGCGGTTTCGTGAAGAAACACATTTGCCCTGGCACGATGTCCGTTCACTTGATATTGACGCTGCAGTAGCATACATTACAGCGTTTATTATTGATGCTGCATCAGTATGTATACCCCAAACAAATGGGACGCCTTCGAAACGACGTATTCCATGGTGGAATGAGGAGTGTAGGGAAGCCCGGAAAAAGCAAAACAAGGCCTGGAATCTCCTTCGTAACTCCCCGACCACAGAAAACCTAATTAACTTCAAGGCGATTAAGTCACAAGGCAGAAGAACACGCCGCCGCGCTAAACGGCAAAGTTGGGAAAAATACATATCCAGCATCAACTCTTATACAGACGAGCACAAAGCCTGGAACAGGGTAAACAAAATAAAAGGCCGCGAAACTCATCCTCTACCTTTAGTAAACACACAAGGAGACACTCTTGAGGACCAGGCTGATTGTCTAGGAGCACATTTCGAGCATATTTCCAGTACCTCCCATTATACAGATACATTTCTAAGATATCGGCGACAAGCAGAGCGGCAGCCTCTGGGTCGGAAAGACACAGCCAATGCAGCATACAATCGTCCATTTAGCGTGGCGGAGTTTCAGGCTTCACTGAATTGTTGTAACGCGTCTGCTCCAGGAAGTGACAGATTACTATATGAAATGATAAAACACTTACACCCTGAAACCCACAAAACAATACTGTCACTCTTTAACACCATGTTCTCTGCTGGCTACATTCCGACTGCATGGAAAGAAGCAATCGTAATTCCTATTCTCAAGGATGGCAAGGACCCTTCTTCGGCCAGTAGCTATAGGCCTATAGCTCTGACAAGTTGTATATGCAAGCTCTTTGAGAAAATGATCAATCGCCGCCTGATCCATTTTCTTGAAAGTAACAAAATACTCAATCCCTTACAGTGCGGTTTCAGGGAAGGTAGATCGACAACAGATCCCCTTGACCGCATCGAGACAAATATACGTGATGCCTTTGTGCACAAACAGTTTTTCTTGTCAGTATTTTTAGATATGGAGAAGGCATACGACACAACGTGGCGCTTTGGAATCCTCCGTGATCTGTCCGGAATGGGAGTTCGAGGCAACTTAGTGACTGTGATTCAGAGTTACCTCTCCAATCGCATGTTCCGCATGAGAGTTGGTAACGTCTTGTCTCGTCCATTTACGCAAGAGGCTGGGGTATCTCAAGGTGGTGTGCTGAGCTGTACTTTATTTATCGTCAAAATGAACTCGCTGTACACTGTCATGCCACGTAGTATGTTTTATTCTGTATATGTGGATGACATCCAAATAGGTTACGAATCATGCTATCTAAATATCTGCGAGCGCCAAGTACAGCTTGGCTTAAATAAATTGTCTAAGTGGGCGGACGAGAATGGTTTTAAATTAAACCCTCAAAAAAGTACGTGTGTCCTCTTCTCTAACAAGAGGGGTGTACTGCGGGACCCCGTAATAGATCTCAATAGAGAACGACTCTCTGTAAGCCGTGAACATAAATTTCTAGGTATCATTTTAGACTGTAAGTAAAATTTTGTCCCACACCTCAAGTATCTTAAAGCAAAGTGCCTCAAGACTATGAATCTGCTGAAGCTCTTATCACGCACATCCTGGGGAAGTGACAGGAGATGCCTCTTAAAGTTATACAAAAGTCTTATAGTATCGCGTCTTGACTACGGAGCCGTAGTATATAATTCTATGAGGCCTAGTGTTTTGAAAATGCTGTATCCTATTCACCACCTAGGCATCCGCCTTGCTACAGGTGCCTTCAGGACTAGTCCTGTACAAAGCCTGTACGTCGAATTAGACGTATGGTCTCTGTTCTTCCAAAGGACATATTTAAGCTTCTCTTATGCCTTGAAGGTAAAATCATCAGTAGACCACCCATGTCACTCAATTATTCACGACTTGTCCACGGCCAGGCTGTCCCTCCGACTGGAAGCACTGTCAGAAGAAACAGGCGTCCCTCTTCTAGAGAATATCCTAATGGCTCCTACTAGGCTTCCACCACCTTGGGAGTGGCAGACCATCCAGTACGATATCTCTTTCGTAGAAATATCAAAATGGGCACCTGAAGCACACATACATTCGCATTTTCTTGAACTTCTGGAGAAGTATTCTTGCAGTGAATTTTATACGGACGCCTCCAAATCGTTTACTGGTGTTGCTTACGCAGCTTTGGGACCGTCTCTTTCAGTGTCCGGGGCACTAAATCCACATACAAGTCTTTTTACAGCGGAAGCATACGCAATTCTTTCAGCAGTCAAACACATAAAACAAATGAATATTACAAAAGCAATTGTGTTCACAGACTCATTGAGCTTCGTTAGAGCTCTGATGAGTCTACGAAAACACAAGAATTCAGTTTATAACGAACTGTACAGCTTGCTATGCTCAGCTTACAAGGACAACCAAGTAATCATAATATGCTGGGTACCTGGCCATAGAGGCATTAAAGGCAACGTAGCTGCAGACGAAAGTGCCACTTCAGTAGTTTTTTAACATACGAACAGAAACATAGCCATCCCTTTCACTGACCTAAAGCCTTTCTTGCGCCATGAATTACGAAAATATTGGCAAAGGCAGTGGGATAGTCAAGCGCAAAATAAGCTACATGTAATCAAGCCAAGAATTGGGAAATGGATATCTCAGAAAACAACAAGACACAGGGAAGTGCTTCTTTGCAGGTTAAGGATAGGACATACCTATGGAACACACTCGTATCTCCTTACAGGAAGTGATCCTCCGACATGTGATAGGTGTGGCGACATACTTACAGTTCTCCATGTTCTTATCCCGTGCCCAGAAATAGAAGCTCAGCGTAAAAAGTACGTTTATCCCGCGTATCGTGACCACATCCCTCTTCACCCAGCATTCCTTCTTAGCCATGAGCCGCTTTTTGATTTTAATGCCGTCTTAAAGTTTTTAGCAGATGTAAACACGTTACAAGTCATCTCTCCAGCGTATCTGTAGCGCAGCCTCGACTTGCAGGGTGCAGCTGCAATGCAAAAACATTTTACAGCACGTGCCTCTCAGTCCTTGATTTCAAGGACATCTTGAGGTAATAGTGCTATTGCATATACTTTATTATGTCACCGCTTTGTAATGAAACTTTCACGCTCATAGCTCACATCATTAGTCTTTGCCATTATTTTAACACTCATATATTTTACGCAATTTATAGCGATTTGTTTTAGGCCTCTTTACAGCCACCTTTTATGTACCATTTGCATCCTACTGTCCACTCCATCCATAATACATTCAGAACCCATCACCATGTGTCATGGCGCTTTTTGGCCATAGCTGGCCCTTGCGCCATTAAACACTACACATCATCATTTCGCAGAGACGCAGACTGTGCGGCGACCTGACCTGCATCGGCCGCGCCGGCTAGTTTCCCGACGGCGGTGGTGACGTACAACGCCGCCGTGGTGACGGTTAACGGCGTTGTCGACTGGTTGGGGGCGTCAGGTTGCGGTCTGAAGCTGGCGAGCCACTCCTTCTAATATATTGATGGAATGTATTTCGGGGTGGCGCGCCTGTGGTGTTTGCGGTATCAGGGTCTGTCGGCCAGCGGTCGTCATAACTATCACGTTCAATATTAGGCCAAACTGGTGGTGGATCATATGTTGTCTGTTGGCGCCGGCGACAAAAACGAGCAAAGTGTCCTGAGGAGCCACAGCTTTAACACACAGGCGATGTGCGACCGACGTTGTAAGCATCGGGGTCAACCCTGGGACGCTGCGAATAATAAACGCGATCTTCCGAATGCCGATCCGTGGTGGTAGCTCTACGAGTGCATTGATTGTGCGTCATGTCGGCGGGAAAGGAACGTCGGTGCTGCCGCAGCTCATCGACTCGACAGTATACAACACCTGGTATCACAGGCAATGCGGACACAGCAGATTCATGTTCTTGTGGTTGGTTGGAAGCACAACCAAGCTGTTCGACATCCGCCTCTTTGGTGCGTCGTTCAAGTTCTTCGCGGACAATTTGCCTTATAGTTGCCGCAAGGTCAAATTGAAAACTGTAGCCGTCGTGGTCGTCAACACTTGCCACCGTTGCGACATTCGCTAGCCTCCCGAACTTTGGAGTGATACGGCGCAGCTTCAAGACCTCAAATATGCGGCAATGTTTGATGAGTTGGCGACCGAGGCGAGACTCTCGTTTCCGATTAAATAATTGTAAACATCCTCGATATGCCTTGGAGAAGGTGTCTAACTTTGTCCTCTTCGGACACTCGATGATTGACCATTTTGCAAAGCTTCAGGATCGCCTCTGTGTACGTAGTACAGGTCTCATCTGGGACTTGAGCACGCTAAAGCACTCTGTGAGGTCAATAGCGAAGCTGTTCTACGTTGTGAAGGTATCTTCATGGTTCTCTAAACACACTAGTGCAGTGTCTGTGAGGAACAGAACGACATTGTCGAGCTGAGCCATGGAGTTCCAGCCGTTGTACTTGCTCACACGCTTGAAGTGGGTGAGACATTCCTCCACGTCCTCGCGCAATTTTCCTCAGAAAAGGCGGGGCTCCATCTCATGCATCCAGGCACCAGTTGTTCGCACTGGAGCAGCCAGAGAAGGCTGTTCGTCGCCGCTGTGGGACATCCGGATCTCCAGTGGTGTCGGAGGCAATCGAGCGAGGCACTGGCTTCGGCGTGGAACTTGCTGCAGCAGCTCCGTCGCCTTGGTCGAAGCACCCAGTACCTCCACCACAAAACTATTACGGTTAAGGTTGAACTGGCTTTATTTAAAGGACGACGTTGATGGCGAAGTAAAGACGGCCTCCATAGGCGGCGCCAGCTAACGTCTTCTTCCTCTTGTCCTTGCCCTGCTCATGCCTTAGCAATATTATCGTCTTTATCCCTAGTAGCCACTGCAAATTTTCGGTAAAAGCTCCGAGTACTCTAAGATGATTGCAGGATCATATTGGTGTGCCTATGTCTATTTTGAGAATGTTTTGCACCAAACTTTGACTTCTGCACTTACTTTTTTGCTGCACTAGCTCACTCACCACACTTTTCTTTTGCCGGCACTTGTTCGAACTAAGCAGCACCTCTTATTCGTGCAATTTCAACTTTGTGGCTTCTCGATGATCCGTAGAAGGCTGCTTACGTTCTTCTATATTTTCTTTTCCACAACTTGCTTGATTTTCTCTTTCCACTGCAACAACCTTTAGTCACGTCTGACGTATCTCCTGCTGCATGACTTCTACTAGTTCCTTGTAATCTAATGATGCTGGAGAAAGGCCTGCAGTTAGGTTAGATAGCACATTACGGCAGCACGGCAGAGAGCAATAGCGCCACAGACGCGCACATCCCAACCCATTTATGTCTAATTACACTCATTTTTATTACATCCTTAGTTGCCGACAATTACTACGTGCTGTCAGCATGACAGGGTGTAATGTATTACCACTTGCATGTTCATACGAAATCCTCAAATCATCTAACCGACCATTTCTCTCTAGAAGCTGTCACAAGGTACCCAGATTCCAGATACGCCAAATCCATCTGAAATCATCTAACAAGACCTGGTCTTCAAAGAGAATGTGGGATTTTTATATTCGTTCTATGAGGTTAAACAGAGGAACTTCACTAGCACCTCCGCCGCTTTCTGGTGTGATGATCGTTAAGCCAATAAGCCGCCATTCAAAGATTATTTGCCCAGAAGGCGGCCGTTCATACTAACATAAAACTTAATAGTAGAAATGGCGTAACACAAGACTGCTAAGATGTGATACTTTAACATGCAAGTGGTAATACATTACACCCTGTCATGCCGACAGCACGTAGTAATAGTCGGCAGCTAAGGATGGCGTAACACAAAACTGCTACGGTGTGATCTTATCTCCACGAATAGCATTCTTTTTTTTTCGGGAGGGTTGTCTTATGGCATAGAGGAGAAAGCTTGAAAACACTTCTAAAGGGAAATGCAATCATCCATCGTGCTGGAAGCTCAGCATTAAGGCTCTGTATTAAGACTAAAGGTGGTTGAGCGCAAGGAAACAAGAAAAAAGAAGGCAAATTAGACCCACAGGCGCTTGTGCGTCCAATGTGCCCTCTTTAGACCTTGCGTTTCACTGCGCTCTACCACCTTTATTCAAGAGTCACCAACAAGCCCACGTCGCCATCCTTGTGTTGAATAGGAGTCATCGTGACTACATTTGCTGAAATCAGCATGGCGGTCACTACGGAGGCCAGACCAACTGAGAAAGGCGTACCAGATAAGTCATGTGACTTGGCAAGTCCACAAGAGGTGGTACACATCGGTGTCTCGTGCCAGAGTCGTGCTGCTGGGGCTGGTGGCTTCGTCCTTGACGAAGCCCTACCACTTGCAGGTGACAGGATGTTTCAGGGCTATCCTAGACCGTATACTGCTCATGAAAACTTTGAAACCCTTGTGAGTTTTTTGGGGGGAATGCATGCACACGGGGGATAGGAGCAACGTAGCACGTTGGGCTTGTTGGTATAACATGATATGCAAAAAACTGCATATCACATCAGAAACAGGACACAAGAAGGACAGGAGCACGTATCGCGGCTGAGGGAATTCTTTTGGGGTTAGGAAAGGGCTAAATAAGCCTAACACAATAGGTGTCGGTGAGTGCATGCTCGTCTTGTCGCGTGTTTTCCTATCGGCCATTGCATTGATAAGGTCAGAGCTGTGCCCGAGTACCCACTTTGCGTAAACATAGAAAAGTGAGTTATTGTGACGTTTAAGTATCTTCTGACAATGTAGTTGTGCTGACTCACTACTCACTTCAGCTGTTTCATGACACTCAAGGAATCAGTATATATGTGTATTGGAGTGTTGTCTGTGAGAAAGTCGAAGGAAGGGAGCAAGAAAGCTTCGCTTTAAAAAAATCTAATTGTTCTCACAGGCTACTTCTTCTTCCTTCTTCCTGGGGTTTTTACGTGCCAAAACAAGTTCTGATTATGAGGCACGCCGTAGTGGAGGGCTCCGGATTAATTTTGACCACCGGGGGTTCTTTAACGTGCACTACAATGCAAGCACATGGGCGTTTTTGCATTTTGCCTCCATCGAAATGCGGCCGCCGCGGCCGGGATTCAATCCCGCGATCTCATGCTCAGCAGCGAAATTTTCCCAGGCTAGATATACAGTATGTGCAATACAGTATTTACGTTTTGGACAGGAGTACAGCTGTACAGGACAGCATGCTTACACTGTCAAGGAATAAAAATTGAAGTTGGATGCCAGGCAACATTCAGTGATGGTCTTGCTTCAACTTTAGTACAACATACCTTAGTGTCAGCTGGCGATGCTCTTTTAAGTATATTGGTGAAGCTTTATTAAAGCCAAAGCCGCAGTCATTCTCGTAGCTTGGCAGCTCTTATTACTTTTGCTGTTTGACTTCACGCTTTTGTAAATAAATACTTTTGAAATGTGGACCTAAATGCAGCATGATCGCGACCTCATAGAACAGCTGCCCCGAGACTTCAAATAAACCATTACGTCCTTTGATTTGAGAGAGCGTTAGTCGTTCCCTGTAACTGTTCGCTCACGCTTGTCACGTTAGATGCTTGAAAACGCGCGTACGTTTCATTAATAAAGCCACGTATTACCGATGATTACGAAAGAAAATATTCTGCAGGGACTTTTCTCAATGACGTCTGTAAGCCTGAAATGCGAGTAATTTTTATACCGGTTTCCTTCATGTGGGCCGGATGTACGCCAATGTCGCTGTGACGGTTCATTTTACGATGAACTCGCCGACTAAGACTATAACGACAAAATGTCACTGTCAGAATTCACAGAGCAAAAAAAATAATAATTCCACGTGGAATTTGTAGCGTTTGTTCACTCCCTACTCGGCTATCACCCTCGCTTCCGCAGATAAGGGCGCGTGTCAGTGACAATATTGCAGTACCCTTTACCTCCCTTGTTTTTTCCTGTCTCGCCCACACGTGCGATTCACACGGCACGGTTTTTGAAATATTGCCTTTTCGTGCGTCCTTTTTACAATTGAACCCAGTGTGCCCATAAAGCTGTGACAGGGAGTAAGAGTCAGTTCTTATTTACGCCTTCCATCAAGACCTACGCTCACTTCACTGGGAGGAGGATCTGCACTGTTAAAACGAGGTACGACGGCTTACTGAACACAGATATTTTTGTTAACCTGAACTTCTTTTGTTGGGAACTTAAGTGCTCGGTAACAAGTACAGCATAACCTATTTGTGAGGAACGTGATGTTTGTGTACAATGTTTGCTTTGTACCTCATTACCCGTTATCAAGCGTTTTGATTTTAATTACTTACTCTATAAAAGTTACGGTCCTACTTGCCGAACTTTGCGCCGCCAATCACATGTAATATTTGCAGTCTATGTGTGTGAACACCACGTTTCGCTAGCTCCTGACTACGGCGCTTTCAGTTTAAGCCTCAGAAAAACATGCCTTAATCTAGCTAAATGGCAAACACTTTGCTTTCGCTTGTTGCGCGACAATCAAGTGTGTTAAAACTTGCAAGTAAACTCCTTAAATTCGCTCACCTAACTAACCTTGGAAGCCGCACAAGCCATTTGACTAAAGAGACAAATATATCAGCGTCAGAAGCATGATTCACGGATCTATGAAAGTCGTATAACAGATACATTGGAGACAGCGAAGCTGTATAAACGACTTCACACACCTTTCGGAAGTACTAAGTGTCTGTTTGCTGGCTCACTAAGGAGTGCTGGCTGCCACGAAGACTGCGGTTAGCGAGTAGCTGTAGACTGTGATCCTGGGGACCTCCAGCGTGAAGGCGATATAATGCGACAAACGAAACAAAAATTATGGATTACTGTTTGAAAACATTGCACATATAAGTTGTTTTCTATTTGAGTGAGATATACTGATCGTAAATTTTATTTTATAGTCACTGATTATCACGTTTCGAACCAAACTCTAGGCTCCTATACGCATTGCATCACATTTACCTCTGTATCGGCCACGCCATCGCAGAAATATTGTTCCCAAGAAATGGGAAATCTTATTTTGCTCGCACAAAGCCATAATTTCTTAGCGGCCTATCGGTTTACCCTTTGTGCCTTTGTCCCGTGTTTTCGGGCAGCAGAAATTCATTGCCCAGTTTATTGTTGTGATAGCATAAGAGGCTAAATTCACTTAGTTTGGAGGCATCTAACAGAAAAAAATGGGCCGATCACGACGGCAGTGCAGTCTTCACAGCGTCTCAAAGCGCTAGCTATACGAGGGAAGAATACGAGAAGCTGGCACATGAAGCACGTGTCAGATTTTTTGAACGAAGACTTTGGCCCCAGAGAATCGTGCATGTGATCACGGCCTAATGGCTTAAAGAATTGTGCTGATGTGCTGGAAGGCAGACTTGGACATCGATAATGTTGTTCCTTACAGGATTATAGGTGGACTTCCGCCACTTTCAATGTATCTAACAAAAAAACGAGGTTTCCTAAGTTTACAAGACTCCGCCAAAGTGTGCAAAGCTTAAAGAGATGCGAGCTAAGGAGCGTCACATTGAAAATTGGAATGTACAAAGTACCCGTGGCGAACGCGCTTCCCGCTGTGGAGGCTTCACAATCTAAGTATTCTACAGCATACTTAGACAGTATATTGTGGTAGGTTCTGGCACGGCAGCTCAATCATGCGCACACCTGTAATTTTGATCAAAGGGCTGTGGTTTAGGCACGCCGTTGTTCTGCCCTATAGCTTGTTAGAAGTCGAAGTGGCTCGCTGTTCGGGCCATTCATATCCAGGTTTTAATGCAAAGACTTCGTTATTTTATTTTTGACACTTTGAGGCATGGAGGTATAGGTAGCTTAGCAGCAAAGTTCCTGCATAGCCACGCTTTATTAAAAGAAAATCTTGTATGACTGACAGTGGAATCGAATCTTGGCAGTCGAGCAAAGCAGCTCGTTTATTTATATTCATAAGGCCACGAACGCGCTATTTCTTTCCGTTTTGACCAAACCAAACAATGTACACTTGCTAAAATGAGTGCGCCTATTTTTGACAACATATCTGGATTAAATTTCCTTCGACGCAACCAAGTCATCACACGCTGTAATTCAGTCAGGTGGTTCAGGCAGCGCCCTCACACTTGTCTGTACTGCCCAACACCTTCTATTAAATTTTCACGCGCTGAGCGTCAAATGAAATCAGCATGTTTAACCAGCATACGCATTTCCCACAAGCTGTGGAGGCCAAGGAGCATAATTTTGTCATAAGGCATTTCCGTGGTATGAACTCGAAGAAACCTGATGCCGTACGCATCCGGTGGTAGCTCTTTCTTAATAGTGCTCTGAAGAAGGCCCCAGCCGAGGGCTGGGCCCCAGCATTCAAGGAAACTATACTCAATAGTCTGTCTTTTAGCCGAGCAGACAGTTTGTCGTCCAGCGTACGAACAGACCTATTTCGCTCAGCTATGTTGTTACTTGTAGTGTGTTCATATGTAATTTGAAGAAAGTTTTTATGTTTTGCTTAATCGGCATTTTTTAACCCGCTTTGAAACATTTGTCCGCCGCGCTGTGTCAAATAATATAGAGTCTCTGACATGAGCGTATCAATAAGGCCGTTGTACAAATTTTTCTAAGAAGCGTTGCTTCAGTATGTCATGGACAGTCTGACAATCCAGCATCTAGACGCAGAGCACTACTTCGCGCACGACCCGCCATGGTGGCTTAGCAGTTACGGTGTTGCGCTACTTAGCCCGAGGTCGCGTGATCAAACCCCGGCCGCAGCGCCGCGTTTCAATGGGGTCGAAATGCTAGAACACCCATGTCCCCTGCATTGAGGGCACGATAAAGATTTCCTGATGGTGAAAATTAACAAGGACACCAAAACTACGGCGTGCCTCATAATCAAATCGTGGTTATGGCATATAAAACACCAGCATTCATTCACTACTTCGCGCATGTATCCTCTCAGAGCACCGGACATGTCTTCTTTACTGGATGACACAAAATATTCTGGAAGTAATCAGCGCCAGGTCGCATTAGAATAACTGTCAGCCGAAAGGTGCCTATTTCGTCTGTTATAAAAATAAAACGCGAAGAAACTTGTCGCGATGCCAAGTTGACGAGACCAAGGGCACCACGTTTGACGAAATTAATCAAATTCGTTCTTCTAGCTAGCTCCCAGCTCGGTACCCAAACAAATACGGCAAGCAGCGCAGCGCATCTCCTGGATGCTGGAACACACAATGTCCACAGTATGTTCATTACGTACATTTTAGATACTAGGAATACATTACAAATGGTTGCTTGTGAAACAATGATAGCTCTCTTCCTTGCCACCCATCTGCCTTTTTTCTATATTATTATCATAGCATATGTCCAGTGTACATCACGATCTTGATGTTGATTTAGTGGCACACCAAGGTACTTCGATGGTAGTGATTGACCACCGCAACAGAGAAAGGTATTCTGTCCTGACGTCCCAATTACCATGCCAAATATCTTAGCTTTTCTTGCAGTTTACCTAGCATCCGGTGTATCTACAAAATGTTTGTACCTCAGATACAGCCTCTCGGGCGCGGGTTTATCGAGAATGTATACGTACGTACGTTCCAGTGTCAGAGAGGCCATGATCGCACGCATAGATCTGTCATTCGAAAGCCAGCCAGCCCCTTGAAACACTCATTGCGTGTGCCCCATCGCACTTCTTCTTCTTTCCTTATGACAGCTCGCGCTCTGTGGCTCCGCGTTGCACTGCACAATCTCCATGACCAGCCCGCTTTCCTCGAAACTTTCCTCGTAATTGTGCGAGGTTCAATAGTGTGTAACACTGGGCGAGTTGCTGATCTTCATAGTAAAAGCAGCACAATTATAACGGTAACACAAGACGGAGACGTACATAGGACAGGCGCTCATCCTGTTTACTTCTCTGTCTTGTGTTGCCGTTTTTGCTGTGTGAGGTTGTACTCACTTCATTATCGCCAAGGTTAGTATTGCTTTAAGATATTTTCGCCAGAGTTCAAATGTTATCGTCGTTTTATCATTCAGCGCGTGACGCTGCTGTAGGTACATACGACACCTAATACACCTAGTTTCTGTACGACACTTACGGCACCTATCACCTACGACACCTAACACGTACGACATGTAATAACACCTAGTTTCTGGTGAGGTCATATTCCATGTCTCTCCCTTACGCTCATCTACTGCCTACGTAGAAACCAACAACTTCCGCGTTGTAAGGTCGCGTCGAATGACCAGCGTAGAAATCGTGCGCTATGCCGGGATACGGTCGTCTTCAACGTGGTCGTCGTCCTGCTACTCTCGCCACAGACACGAGGCTCGCGACCCACGCACACAATTACTAAATTTACAAAAACACATTAGTCCACCTGGTATCGCTTCGCGGAATAAGAAGCAATGCCAGATACCCAAGTACCTGCAAAATCATTCGCATAACATCGATTCCCACAGTGCCTGCGATGTGCACTCTTTTTTCATTTATTGACTGAGCAGAAACCAGCTCATAATAAAGCGCCCTTAGGTGCTAGAGAACAACTGATCGAATAACGCAGAATGTAGGACGCTAAAGTACAACGCTTCATCCCATAAAAATCAGCAATTCAGGTCTCGCATCATAAAGTGCGACCTGTACATGTAATTTTTATGTGGGTGAGGTGTATACCAGCACTCAGATACACAAAACAATAACCTTCGTGTTGTCTCAAACGGTCCATTGAGCAAAAAATGTGTTCTTTCTTTGGCATTACCCTCAGGATGAAATTGCAGAGCTGCAGTTTGAAAGGTCTCAGGTCGTAAAATGGAATGGCTTCACGAAGCTTATGCGTGTTATTGAGGAGTTTGTGAAGAATTCGGTGAAATATGTACAAATATGAGCTATAAACTGCTTATGTTACCAGAAAACCATGCCCGAGAACAGCAGCCCTCACATGGCGGACATCGCTATCAGCAAATTCTACCCTGAGGAGAGTGTCCGCTCGGCGCTGTGCTACCAGCCTCGGCCGGACGACATCTTCGTCGTCACACATTTTCCCCAAAGTGGCGGCGACTGGGTACAACACATTATCTACTACATCTTCCACGAGAGGGCTCCACCAGCCTCGCTAATGAAGCACGCCGCGCATCTGCCGCACCTCGAAATGCAGGTAGGCGTGACCTTGTTGTCAGTACAGTTGCGTCCCACATTTACGCCGTGAAGCCTACAAATGTCCGTGTGTGAAACTGTCTCGCCTTCTACCATGCTGTTCATTCTAAAAATCCTGCTCTTACTGTTCTCAAAAAACTTATCAGGGCAGGACGACAGCAATGCAAAATGCAATGAGGCCAAGGAAACCATAAGGGTTTTTTGCTAAGATTGAATTTGTCATGCAGAAAGTAACTAGAAAAAGGAAAAAAAATGAAAGTGGGTGAATAGATAACTCGTCGCTGGTGGAAGCACACCCCACAACTCCATTACGCGTGCGTTGCTGAGCACGGACACGTTTAAAATAAGTTTACTTCGTAGTAATAACAAGTATTATTTTGGTTAGCGAAATATACTGTTATTACATAACGGATAATATGTACAGTCTGTTTCACACTTAGAGGAAAACTCGGAGCACTTTGCAAGGCGCTCCGAGTTTTCCCCTAAGTCTGGAGCAGACTGTACCTCCTATACAGTGAATGATAGTCTTGGAATTCATGCCGTATTTATGGCTGCTCACTGAGTGGGGAGGATGGCTCTATTACATGCTGGTTTTAAAAATGAGAAATCCTAATACATGATCATTTTATGTTATGGTGCACTGGCCCTGATCTCGAGTGACGTGAGTGCGTTTACTTTCATTTTGAAGGGATGCATTTGGTCATTTCAATCCGTCAGCAGCACATGGGTATTTGAAGCACACATGCCGGCTATTGACTGTAGAGTACGTAGGCTGGTTACCACAGGCGCTGCAAGCAGTGAGTCGCAGGAACAACAAGAAATGCGTGTCGGAGACGGCATCTTTTTCTCGGTTTACTGGTTTTGCATTCAGCCCGCTAGGCACTGCGCAAGATGCATGTAACCGTTCGCTTTCACTCGGGTGCAACGTGATTAGTGACAACTGCGCATGCATTTTTGCTAAATGATCAAGACGCCTGCAAAAGTATTGTCATGATGGTAACAGATGTTAAACTATGTAGACTGAGAGGTTGCGGAGACGCCGCTATATAGTGCTCACGATCTGCTCATATGTTGGGCTCTTGACTGCGAATGCAATCACTACACTTTCCATGGTGTAATCAGAGGTCAAAGAAGCAATGAACAATAACACTTATTATAGCAGCTTGACTAAAGATAACATCCGAAAGGTCGTTTCACTCGGCATGAACCGTCACGAATGCGATGAGGTTGATTACATCTAAAATAACCATGCAAATTTACTGAGTGTTGATTAAAGACTTCGTTAGAAACCATCACTTTTTAGACGTATTTGTGAAATTAGGCAAAAAGTAAGCATCAACTTTACGACTCTGTAGCTCGGGAATAAAGAAAATATCACACTTGTGCAAGCTGCATGCACTCATTTTCAACATCACTTTTTGTGCGCATTCGCACTCGCACCTTCTCCGCCCCAATTGGGGAAAGGGATGAGAGAGCATTATAACTCCTGTCAGAAGAGCAGTTGTTGCCCTGAAGAGAACAAAATGACTTTTAGGAATGTCGGCTTCAGCAACATCTGTTGTACGCCAACTGCTTATCACTGCACGAACGTAATATGACGTTTATGCGGAGGACAAAAGTGATGTTTTGTGAACTATGCACCACTGTGAAATATACCCGCCATTCGTGAGAAGTTTCGCAAAAGCCTCATAAATACTATGCAAGTTCGCGTAAGCTTGACAGTGATTTATCATAGTGTCCGCTTCACATTATGTCACAAATGCTGTCGAATAATGTTTTTTAGGATAGCAATTTTTGGAAAAACTGTGAGTCCTTAAATGTACATTATGCTTCCCAGGGTAGTTATAATATGGCTTTCTCTGATACGCCATTTGAAATTCAATTCAAATGGGTTCAGCGGTTGCTTAATGAGGAAATGTCCGAGAATAAAACATGCTTTTCTGGAAATCATATTCGGCCCCAAGTGAAAGTGCCGCGTTAAACTGCTAACTCGCGTTCTCGCTCAACTATTGCGGTGCGGAGAAACTACCTTGAGCCGTGCCGCGTTTTGAATACAACTCTATTATGTTCTTTTCTTTGAGGAAAGACTACTGCGACGGCAATGAAGCAATCACGTACCTGGTTTGTACATGTCCACATAAGCGTGCGGAAAGTCCAGGAGTGCATACTGTGCGGCTGAGACTGGCAATTCGGCCAGTGTCACCAGAAACGACATTAGGACTGTTATGCCAACTATCGCCTGCGATAGACCACTACTTTTTTTTCGATGGTCCCCGGGCCTGCGAGCTACGCTGCGACAGCAGTCTTTGCTGCTTCTTATTTATGAGGAAGAGTTTTGTTCTGTTTCTGCCTCTCATGTGGCCATCGTTTTCATTATTTGTAGTACTCCGTGCGGGTAAGCAAATTGATCTCTTGTCTTTTGTACCACTCGCGTCTTCCTCTTCACCACATTAAAGTGAAGCCAAATCTAACTAAATAAAAATAACTGCATCAAGTTAGTTCTCGAACATGTTGCCAAGCCAGAGAATGCAGCTCTGAATCCGCTTTGTCGCACTAGATAAACAGCCCTTGAACTTTAGCCTGACATCGTGGACGGAAGCTCCACAGATGTCGTGCTTTCCTTTTCTTGTCGTGCTTCCCTTATCGCTTATCGCTGTCAAGCGATAATCAGTCTGGTCAATACTGCTTTCAAACCCGCCCAGCGTAGAACTCATCGACTAGTGTAGTCCATTGTTGCCTCCGAACTACTTGAACAAGCAGCAATACTCTGCTTGTTCAAGTAGAGGCCTGTCGTGCTGTCACGTTTGTTGTTTACTCAGCGTCTCGACGTGCTATTGCACTAAGATGGTGGAAACGGGGACATGAATGCAAACCATCCCTTGTGTTCTTGGTCCTTTAGTGAGGGCAAAGCTGAGGATGAGGAGGTGCCCTCAGGACGGTGACAGAACAAAGGCGTGCATCGTCAACGTAACGGGAACGGCAGCCTCAACAAACCAACAAAAACAAAAGCGAAACTTTTTATTTCGCTTCACAACATACACTCTAAAGCGAGTAAGGTTGGGCTAAGAGCTTTTCTTAAGGCCCGATGACGAGGAACCACGCTCCCCTCGGTAATTCCCGAAAATGCAACTACAGTATTTGGTTTGACAAACGTAAATATTTTTATAAAGACACTGAAGAAATTCCGACATGTGCCTACTTTATTATCTTGAAAAATAATACAAAAATAACATGTGGTAGTCAACATAATTTATCTATTTAACAATACTGCTGATCTCACAGGAGATCATAACAGGGAGGGCACATACATGAGTACAGTGTAAAAGATACATAAGGCATGTATGTAGAACACAATGCAATACAATGTTACAATAATTATTTATCAAGTCAACTGTAACAATATAAAGAACGAAAGCGCTTGGAACGCAGAAAAAGTAAGTAAAACAAAACTAAATCAGCAAAGAGAAAGGGAGCACAATTGTCGTGACGCAAGTGCGAAATCAGAATACATAGAACGTAATAGAGTTCAAAAATGTACATAATGAGGTGTAGGATGATCACACATTAGATTTCAGCAATGTCATTAATCATACACTATGGCTCATCAATAGTGTAGCATAATCAGTCATGGGTTGTTGCACAGTAGTCATTGTAGATACATCATAACAAGGTCACTGCAGAAGAAACCAAGAAATAAAATTAACAACACTGGTATTACGTTCATTCTAATAGCAAACTGTTCAAACACTGAGAAGTGAACGACCCCGTCATGCTCTCTCTAAACCTCGGTTTGCGACATCCTGAGGTGTAAGGTTTAAAGGCAACAGTTTAGTTGTGCCTTTTCTGACAATGCCGCTGGCAGTTTCTTACAGCATTGAACGTGATGGCTGTAGTAATGAAGTCTGACCACTTTTTTCAATAAGCATTCATCATCCAAAAGAAAACACCTTCTTTTTGATTACTGAATACGATCGCCTGATGGACACCTCAGACGAAAGGGAGAAAGACATGGACGTGACATTTCTTTCCTCCTTCCACCTTTATTGTCCTGACTCCTAGCCGTGGATATTTGGAAGGGGCCAAAGAATATGGAGAAGACATCTATTGGGGCCGAAGATATACCAAAGCAATGAAAAAAGAAAAGGAAGGCTATCAAGGGAGAGTTGGAAAAGAGGTGGCCGGGGCCTAAGGGGGGAGGGGCAGTTTGTGATACTTCGCTGTGGATATTGTCATTTCGAGCTCTTACATTTCATCTAGCCGTAACTCCTTAGATGATAATCAGCACTTCCAGAACGGCTGTTGCACTCCATATGCGACATATGTTATGTTCCTTTCCATATGTTCACATAAGAAATTGTTCATAAATGAGATGGTATGGCTCAAAGAGTAAACACAACGAGAAGCTAGCCAGCAAGCTACAGGCAAAGTAATAATTATTTGAACAGGAAAAGAATTGTGAGCACAGAACAGAAGTGCAGACGTTATAATTGCTAAGATAAAGGCCTGAGTTAAGGAATCTAGCGTGAACATTTCTTTTATCGACGCCGAGTGGTTGCTTTGTGCATGATCGATTCATCAGGTGCAAATACTAAAGGACATGTCTTATGAAGTATCGGTGATGGTCAATGCCTAAAAGCCAGCAAGGCGCATCTAACAGCATACAACTTATCGTTTACTGTACTTGTCCTCTAAAAGCTGGTATGCGTAGCGGCCCCAAGATTGAGTGATGCCTAACTTAAGATTGGCACTCCTCAACCTAGCTGAAATGTTATAATAATTAGTGCAATAATGCAGAATTTAATTTACCAGGAAGTGAGCAGTCTGCAGTTCGATGCCGAGTGCCACTATCGTTTTCGCGTACATCAGCAGTTTGAGGTGGAGGAAATTTGGAGCATGGATAACCAGCAGCATAGGGAGTCCGGGCGAGAGCTCGCTGCTAGTGCAAATATATGAGACAGCTGTCTGAAGTACGTTTCCGAAAAATACAGTGTTTTGAACGGCTGTCGGCTTCCATCTGGGAACTTGATAAATAACGCAGCGAACCATTGTCAACAAGCCTCAAAACTCAATTAGGAAGATGTAGAGTAAACGCTCGCTCACCCCTTCGGGTTTAAATATCAACCCTTTGAAGTATTCAAAGTGCATTCAAGCTATTCGGCTGGGAAGGCTTAGGAGTGAGGATCAACGGCGAATATCTCAGCAAGCTTCGGTTCGCAGATGAGATTGTCCTGTTCAGTAACACTGCGGACAAATTACAGCAAGTGATTGATGACCTTTACCGAGAAAGTGTTAGAGTGAGGTTCAAGATTAATATACATTAGCCAAAGATAATGTTCGATAGCCTGGCAAGGGAACAAGAATACTGGATCTCCAGTCAGCCTCTAGACTCTGTAAAGGAATATGTTAATCTAAGTCAATTACTCAAAGGGGACTTGGATCATGAGAAGGACATTTACTTAAGTATAAAACTGGGTTGGAGTGCATACGGCAGGCATCGCCAAATTCTGACTGGGAGCTTACCACTGTCGATAAAAAGAAATGTGTACAATCATTGCATTCTACCGGTGCTAACATATGGGGCAGAAACTTGGAGGTTAACAAAGAAGCTCGAGAACAAGGACCACACTAAGAGCGATGGAACGCAAAATGTTAGGCCTAACGTTAAAAGACAGAATGAGAGCGGTGTGGATCAGAGAGCAAACGGGGATTGCCGATATTCTAACTGATATTAAGAGAAGAAAATGAAGCTGGGCAGGCCATGTAATGCGTAGGATGGATAACCATGGTACGATTAGAGTTACAGAATGAGTACCAAGAGAAAGGAAGCGCAGTCGAGAACGGCAGAAAACTAGGTGGGGGGATGAAGTTAGGAAATATGCGGGCGCAAGTTGGAATCAGCTAGCGCAAGACAGGGGTAATTGGAGATCGCAGGGAGAGGTCTTCGTTCAGCAGTGGACAGAAATATAGGCTGATGATAATGACGATGACGATCAACTCGTTTTGTGTGAGTCAGATGTTTGTACCTTTTCACCAAATAAGATGCCTTGTGTTTAGAGTGGCGCTGAAAAGAGCAAAGAGAGTTGTTAAGTCCACACACATGTCTCCATTCATACGTCAATCACTTCATGTGCTCATGCGTGGAGAGTTGGGCTTGAGATAATATTCTTTTTCTGGACGAATGTCCTTCCATATAGAAAACGGTTTCAGCACCTATACAAGTGCGAGAGGTATACCATGAAGGAGGTACTCACTTGGACAGAGTTTGCTGCGTCATGCGCTTGAAAGGAAAATATCAACATCCGCCCATCTTGAAGCACGAATCTACAAAGGAAACCCATACGGTCTTCTAATAAAGCAAGGTTCGCAGTTAAAGAACAACATTGTCCTCATCCAAGGTACGAGCCCGAGACAACGGCTTTCCGGGACGGTTGCTCTACCATCTGATCTAACCAACAAACTAATGAATCGCGGATCGAGGGCGAATTATTTGACAACTCAAAGCACTACGCAAAACAGTTCGTCGTAATTTTTTCCCCTTCATGAACCTTCCTCCACCTTGCAGGCTTCCGCATTATCGGGGTGCTTCGATTCGTATAATAATTCGCTGTCGCTCCGCAATCTGCTAGCGTTCTGGCTAGTTCAGATGGTAGAGCGACTGCCGCAGATAGGTGTTGGTCCCGGGTTCAAATCCCGCAATTAACAGCACGAATTTTTCTTCGACTGTGAAGCTTTCTTCCTGAGAATACCGTGTGGGTTTCCTTTGTACCTTAGTGCAACAAGGCTGGCGGGTGCAAATTTCTCCCTTCCGTTAGATTTCCTGCATTTGCGGGTTTCCACAGAAATGATTTCCTATGTCTGGTGTCCGTAGACTTCAATTTTAACTCAAAGGGCGAAGTAGTGAACGGGATTACAAAGCTGTACTATATTACACGAAGGCTAGCACCTTTATGCGCAGTGTAAATCGCACTAAACATTCGCGTACTAACGGGCGTGATGTCTCAGCCCGACCAAAAGACATACATTAAATGATTTCACTCGATGATCGCCAGCACCCTGTAAAATAATTTACACCCCCAAAAGTAAAAAGGGGCGTAAAAATTTTTATGACCAACACCCTTGCACTCATTTTAGGTGTAAGGGTGTTGTAGACACATTTACACGCTTCTTCATTTTTAGGGGTGTAAACTATTTTACAGTGTACTCCCGGGTAACGCTGGCGGAATGACGAGTATCGGCAGCTGGTAGCGCGCGTGCTTGTCTCGAAGCGATTCTAATGTGCTGACGTTCTATTTAGCATTTAATTGTGCGACCTCCAAAACTGTGCAGATCGCATGAGCTCGAATCTAGGCGGGCGCAAACACATCACGCATCAAGGTAACAGTATTCTCGGTTGACCTTCTCATTCGCGCTTGAATCACATCAAGTGACCTTCAATGCTTAGCTCGTGGGCCAGGAATGCGTCATCGCACGCGGTACAGCACAAATATGGCCACCATAGCCCAAAAACTATCATCAGCAGCAATGGCTCGAGCATCGTCTTCTTCCACAGTTGGCTCCGTTGCCGCTCATAATTCCAGCGTCGAATTTCACTTCTCTTTACTCGCCGTAATGCCATATGGGGAGCCGTGGCCGTTGCCATAATGGGGAGGCCGCGTTTACGGGGGTATAGGCCATTCATTGTCTTACGTGACGGACAGAATTAGTTTTGAAGCAATTTAATTATGAAGACTCGCAAGCAGCAATGCGACAACGGCGGACTGCGGGCCTACCATCAGTGACGTCGGTCTCTCCGTCGCAGGCGACCGTGTGTGTAACCTCATTAAGAAACATAAAGACGTAACCAAGAATTGAGAACGACTTTAATGAACCGTCGGGATTAACCCAGTGATAAACGCTGGGGCCGCACGTTTGAGCTTCGCTGGTTACCCATCTGTACGGAAAGCTTAGACGCTGATTTTTTTCTTCCTGCCGATATATTTTCCTTTAGAATTTAGTCGTCTAGGAGGGTTGACTGCTCAAGTCATAATAAAGGGAAACAAAGTGATCACAGAAGTAGCCGAGGCACTTGGCTGGACATAGCAGCAGAACTAAAGCGCTAAAGAGCTAAAAGCACGGGCTCCATGTATACAGTATCCCCCTTAGACAGATTTCATAACCTCCTAAGACCCCTTGTACAATGCATTTCACATTGCCTTCAACAGTTTTTTCTAAATTCCCACGGAATTGATTACACAAAATGTTCATTATAGGTATGAAGTGCAGTGCAAGTGTAACTGTAAAGCAGTGGTTTGTTTACGCATAATTTTGTCATCCGCTTTCAAGAAGTTTGGCACTCAATCTAAGGCCCATCTTCCTGACGTCGTGTGTCGGGAAGGTGGCCGAACACGTTATGCTTAACTGCCTCACTGACCACCTCGAGTGTAACGAATGCTATACTAACAACATGATTGGCTTTCGGGGGGGGGGGGGGGGGGGCTCTCGACTCAGGACGCCATGAGGCTGATCCAGCACCAGATCATTGACTCCACCTCCGCGGACACTAAGGCAATTCTCGGCTCGGATTTAGAAAAGGCCTTTGATAAAACATCGCATGCCTTTATTCTCAAGAGCCTGACAGAGTTTGACGTCGGCAAGCGGGTGTACAATTTCGTGCGTTCCTTCCTTTCCTCGAGGTCCACTAAACTCAAGATTGACGAGTTTTTGACCCACGAAATTCAGCTTGGGCCAAAGGGAACACCTCAAGAGGCGATGATCTCCCCGACGCTGTTCAACATCTCCATGATCAACCTGTCGAGGGCCTTGAACAAGATCCCGAACATTAACGACACGGTCTACGCGTACGACATCACCATCTGGTGCCCCAGCGGATGTGAGGGTCAGATCAAGGGTGCTTTGCAATCGATGTGACGGAGCGGTATCTCATCCCCACTGGGCTAAGGTGCTCGCCCACTTAAACCGAGCTCTTACTCTACAAGAAGAGGCCCAGAGGCGGTTGTCACCGGTCCTGGAAGCCAGCAACAGAGAGCCACATTAGGTTATTCACTGGTAACGGCTCCCCATTTCCGCGGGTGGACGCTATCAGGGTCCTAGGAATGTTTATCCAGTCTAACGGGGCCAATGGAGCCGCCGTCAAACGCATTTGTTCCCAAGACCGAAAGTGACCTCGGACTGATCCGAAAAATCGCCAAAAGGTACCGCGGAATCAGGGAGGACAACCTGATCCCGATTATCCACGCATTTGTTCTTTGCCACCTCGCTTATTCGGCGGCCATGCACAACTGGCTCGTGTCGGAGCGCAACAAGATCAATGCCCTAATCAGAAGAGTATTCAAGTTTGCCCTTGGCCTTCCTGTCGGAACGCACACCGAAGACCTCCTCAAGTTGGGCATCCACAACACGTTCGAAGAAATTATTGAAGCCCAAGATTTTTCTCAGTTTGTCAGACTGTCCGGCACCCCAGCGGGCGGAGCCATACTTGGCATGCTGGAACGTCACCCCACGGTGGTCGGTCCCGACGCTGTGAAGCTGCCCAATGGCATAAGATCCAAGATTTCCATACACCGGATACCACGTAATATGCATCCAACCAACAACGAAGCACGAAGACGAGCCAGGGTTAAAGCTCTGCTCGCCAGTGCCCGCTTCGACAAGGATCGAACATGCTTCGTAGACGCTGCTTCGTAAGCTCGAGAAGAAGCCTTCTCCGCAATGGTCATCGGCTGTGATTCGAAAATCATCAGCTGCGCTACCATCCGCACTTCTCGTTCCAGCGTTGCAGAACAGGTTGCCATTGCTCTTGCATTGACGGACGGTGTACATTACTCGATTTATTCAGACTCCAAGAGCGCTATTAGATCCTTTCAGATGGCAATGGTGGCTCCCCAGGCCCTACGTATCATCCGAAACGCTAAAGACCTCAATCATCACTCATTGGCCTGGTTCCCAGCGCACCTTGGAAATATTGAGGGTGCCTCGCTCAACCCCAACGAGGAGGCACACTCGGCTGCACGAGGTATGACTGACCGTGCATCAAGTAATGCGTCCTTTCCTGGGCGACCCAAGCCTCTCTGCTCGTACAACGAGATCTGCAAACACAATTACCTATCAAGAAGACTCCTGCCTGTGCCGCACTCCTCACTGTGCAGAGCCCAGGCAGTCACTCTCAGACTTCTACAAACAAGCACTTACCCGAGCCCTGCGGCACTGCACACAATGTACCCCGAACGGTTCCCAAGCCCCAACTGCCCCCTGTGTGGTGGTTATGCGGACTTCGAGCATGTCCTGTGGGGCTGCGCCTCTGCCGGTCCCCCTTTCACCCAAGAGGAAATGATGACGCTTATTAAAGCCCAAGATGAGACCTCCCAAATACTGGCAGTCTAGAGAGCCCGCGAGAGGGCCGTCAGGTTTGACCTGATGGTCCAACCTGACGGCCCTCTCAGCGTTGTAAGCGTTGTTTGGTCAATTCGTACCAAACAACGCTTACTGCACTAATTAAATTGGTACAGCAAGCTGAAGCTACGATGCTATCAACGTCGACTTGTGACGGCCATCATGTGGCCCGCTGTGCGGAATAATAAATTGCCTTCATCCATCATGTAGTGTTTATTAAGATACACATGTACTACTTTTTCTTTGTACTGCAAAGCAAGCTAAAATTAAACATTTTGCGAACAGAATTCTTATTCTCATTTCTCAATGACATAAAAATTTTGTGACGGATCACATATGGGATAAATGCTTTTGAGCGATTTCTAGCCCTTCACCTTAAAGGGACACTAAAGGGAAAAATGATTTCTTCTGTATCAGTAGATCGCCCTTCCACAATACCGAAAGCACCTCTCTTACCTCGAGAAACCACTTTGTAAGCCAGAAAGAAACGATAAGCACAGAAGGCGAGCCGCGACGCCACCTTGAAGTTCCCGCACCAGCTCACCATGACGTCATCGATTTTGACAGGGTCTTCTAGGTCTCGGTTAATTCTTTAGCAGTAAAGATTGACTACTAGCGTATTTTGTGCTCTCAAGGAGCCCAAGACTGAATATGGCTTGTTTTGCGAACTGTTACTGAGCCAACGTGGCCCAAATACTAAAAATTACTTGAGAAGTCGTGACGTCACACGGAAGTGCTGACGTTGAAGTTTCCACGCGAAATTCAATACAGTTAACTTCGAGCTTCATTTTCTCTTGTAATAATTGACCTACTGCAGTGTAAATAATGACAGCAGAGATTTCGAAGGATACTGTATCAGTCAGTTTATTTATTGTTTTGCTTTAGTGCCCTATAACAGCTACCTCGTTGTTTATGAGGTTCGTGTGTCTTCCTTTAGCAACATCGCACCATTTCTTGTTCAGCCAGGATTGTTTCGTCTTGTAACAGCACAGACATGAGCGTATTCCGGCAGTTGGTAGTTCTACTGCCCTAATCATTCTTTCAAGACAATACTAAATATTGTGTTTGCAATGTACTGATTTTCATTTCGTAACTATTCCAGGGCTCCGAGGCTGCACAGGCCATGCCAAGACCTGGAAGCATCCGCACCCATCTACCGTTTCACCTCGTCCCTCGCGCGGACTCCGCGAAGTACATTTACGTCGCGAGAAACCCGTACGACTGCTGTATCTTCTTCTTCGAGCAGCTCTGTAACTCTCAAGGTAAAACCGTTAACGAAGCCATCGAAGCCTTTCCAGCCTTTTTCGAAAAGTTTGCCGAAGGCCGCGCGCTATGCGGAGATTACCTCGCTGACCTCCTCTCTTGGTACGAGAGGAGATTCGACGACAACGTCCTCTTTCTCACGTACGAAGAGCTAGTCGAAGAGAACAAGACGTCAGTCCTCAGGATCGCCGACTTTCTGGACCAAGAAGGCGACCACGGGAAGAAGTTGAGGCGGAACCGGAAGTTACTTGAGAAAATCTGCACAGACACGCGACACTGCGGTGTCTGGGAATGCGTGGACAGCGACACTAAGCAGAAGGCAAAGGACGCTGCCACCATGTCCGACGACGAGAAACCGGATTGGGTCAAACGCTTGCAAAAAGCCGGAAACTCGGTGACCTTCGGCAGGCTGTTCGCCAAATGTGAAGAGGGCAAGGCGCATCTTAGTCGCGACAGCATATTTACACCGGATATGCGGCTGAAGCTGCAAGAGCGCGTCATGGCTGCAGCCGCAACCAGTCGCAGTGTCATGAGCCTGTGGCCAAGTGACAACTGAAGAGACGAGAGGATTGGCCTCATTGGGGGAAATATCGGTTTCGCCCTTGACGCAAACATGCCCCATTACAATCATTTTAAGAAGGTAAAGTGTTTAATATCCATGTAAACAGCCACGCTAATGTGAGCTGCCACATTCCTTCACGAGGACCCTATTTATGGGACTGCTATGGAGTGAAAATTACGAGTGAAATAAACTTTGTTCAGTACATGTTAGAAAACATTGCTGCGCTATTTACAATTTGGCAATAAAACTCGTGGAAATAACATTTATGTTGTTAGTGAGCGTATATAGTACTTGCGCCAAAATTAACATACTAGACTATCTCTCGTAGCTTTACGAGCTATTACAAATTCATTACTAGGCACTGTGCGACCAACGGCATGAAAACAAAACAGTTGAGAGCTTGCAGATTAATTTGTTTGTGTGTGTGTGTGTGTGTGTGTGTGTGTGTGTGTGTGTGTGTGTGTGCGTGTGTGCGTGCGTGCGTGCGTGCGTGCGTGCGTGCGTGCGTGCGTGCGTGTGTGTGTGTGTGTGTGTGTGTGTGTGTGTGTGTGTGTGTGTGTGTGTGTGTGTGTGTGTGTGTGTGTGTGTGTGTGTGTGTGTGTGTGTGTGTGTGTGTGTGTGTGTGCGCGCGTGCGTGCGGGCAGCTTGTGGCCCCCTGGTGGGCACAATCAGCTCAGCGGCATGTGCGCACGTGTACCCGAAGTGAACGCTTGTTTGGTCTGAAATGGGAGCGAAACAGGGCCGCTACAAGGAGGCAGCCCATAGTACAACGACGGCAGCAATTAGACGGCTACCTTGGCGTTGACTAACTGCTACACCATATCCTTGCGGTGTGCATGAGCCAGGGATTCCGCAATTGAAGGATGGGAAACAGTATTAGACAGTTTCAGAAAACGCTGTCACATGGAGCTATACGCGAGCATGGTTCCCAACGAACGTGTCACCAGGGCCATATTCTTGCAGCTATATACCATCTGAGGGCGACCTGGCGTTGTATGACCACGCACGTGAAGTGAGGGGCATCTCCTAGGCGATGCCTCCAGAACAGGAACAGCGAATAGGTACGCACCTGCCTCGAGCCGAGGACCTTGGGCAAGGCTGGCCAGTAAAGGGGTGACCGGGAGAATTGAAATTAAAACAGCACGTTTTGCCATGCGAGAGCGCCATGCTGAGTCTTCCTACATTGACGTCATATGCGGCTAGTCGCCGGATACTATGTCCACGTCTGGAGATTTGCCCACTGGTAGTTTGGCAGCGCAGGTTTGCAAACAGTAGATAGCAATCGATAGAGAACTAAAACAGATGAGACTCTTGCCAGCGTGGATGCAAGTCAAACAAGCAGTCCTTAGATATTCGCTAGCTTTGGCACGTAACTCTGAACTTTCAGCAAAACATTCATCTGCAACTGTTATGAACCACCGATTTGCATAACAAAATTTGAGAGCATGTTTTGCTAAATATCATTGCTTTCTTTCTGGCCTCCCTTGAATTTTACCATGCCATCTTCTCCTGTGTGCGTTGCGTCGTTAAAGGAGCAAGAACATTTATGGTTTCTTGCAGCCCCGATTGTGAAATTCATAGGCGATGAGGTTGTGGTTTAAGCTAACAGAAGTGCATTAGACGTGATCTATACCGCCAAATCTTAGACTGGGAAGGCTTAGGAGTGAGGATCAACGGTGAATACCTCAGCACCATTCGGTTTGCAGATGACACTGTCCTATTCAGTAACAATGGGGACGAATTACAGCAAATGATTGAGGACCTTAGCCGAGAAAGTGTAAGCGTGGGATTGAAGATTAATATGCAGAAGACAAACGTAACGTTCAATAGCCTAGCAAGAGAACAAGAATTCAGGATCGCCAGTCAGCCTCCAGAGTCTGTGAAGGAGTACGTTTATTTAGGTCAATTACTCACAGGGGACCCTGATCATGAGAAAGAAATTTACAGAAGAATAAAATTGGGTTCGAGTGCATACGGCAGGCATTGTGAAATCCTGACTGGGAGCTTAACACTGTCGTCGAAAAGAAAACGCTACAATCATTGCATTCTACCAGTGCTACCATATGGGACAAAAACTCGGAGGTTAACAAAGAAGCTCAAGAACAAGGTAAGGACCGCACAAAAAGCGATGGAACGAAAAATGTTAGGCCTAACGTTAAGAGACAGGATATCCGGTGTGGATCAGAGAACAAACGGGGATAGCGGATATTCCAGTTGACATTAAGCGGAAATAATGGAGATGGGCAGGCCATGTAGTGCATAAGATGAATAACCGGTGGACCATTAGAGCTACAGAATGAATACGAAGAGAAGGGAAGCGCAGTCGAGGACTGCAGAAAACTAAGTGGGGTGATGAAGTTAGGAAATTTGCAGGCGCAAGTTGAAATACGCTAGAGCAAGACAGGGGTAATTGGAGATCAGAAAGAGAGGCCTTCATCCGGCATTGGACATAAATATAGGCTGATTGGATGACATTCTGTGTAGATTGGATGACATTCTGTGTACATTGGATGACATTCTGTGTAGAAGTGCCACAGGAGGATGCCAAAATAGAGACATCGGCGGACACCGACACCACAACTGTAGTCGGGCTTCCAGAGCGGATCAAAGTGCTCCTGCGCCTTTTTAAGAAAGTGACATTGACGAAGAGGAATTTGTGGCGACGTCTGCCAGCCTTAATAGACGTGTTTCGCTTCTGTCATGATGTGGTTTTAAGCGTTTTGTTGACCATGCATTTAATTGTGTCATAAAAGTATTTTCTGTAGTACTGTGGTACGTCTGAGGTCTTTCGTTTTCTTCTTCATGAGGTCAACAAGAAAATGGAGATGTTACACAGGTGTTTGATAATATTGATAAGGGAGGAAGCTTGGACGAATAGGTGATTCGATATCGACCTGTCTGCACAGCCCAAAAGACGAGGAGTGGAGGAAGAACACAACACAGCGCCTGTGCTGTGTTCTTCCCTCAGTCCTCGTCTCTTGCGCTGTGCAGGCATGTCGTTAAGGAATTGCCGTTGATCTTAGATTCACACCATTGCCAGCACGAAAGCTCTATCACGAGGACTCCAAAAACTGGTGAGCTCCCCAGGTCTGTAACATAAAAAAGCATAAGCTGCGCTTGCTCGAACATGGACTGTTGTATACACTCTAAGAAAAAAAAGGACTAAAAGTGGTAGGAAGGTTACTCCTTTTGGGGACTAAGTGATTTGCCACAACCATTTGTCCTTTTGGGGACTAACTGACTTGGGATGAACTGTTAGTCTCCTTTGATGTGGTCCTCATGAGACTAACAGTTTATCCTTCCAGTTACTCCCGATGTGACCAACAGTTAATCCTTTCAGCTATTCCCAAAGCGACTAAGTAATGCACCCGAAGGGGCCAACTGTTCATTTTTTCAGTTACTCCCAAAGGGACTAACGGATGCACCGAAAGAGACTACCAGTTCATCCTTTCAACTACTCCAAAAGGTACCAGCGGACGCACCTGAAGGGACTAACAGTTTACCTTTTCAGTTACTCCAGAAGGGACTAACGGATGTACTTAAATGGACTAACAGTTCATCCTTCGTGGTACTCTCAAAGGATGCTCCTCAAAGTACTAACACTTAATCTTTTGAGATACTCCCGAAGGAACTAACGGATGCACCTAAAGGGGCTAATAGTTTATCCTTCATGTTACTCCCGAAGGGATCAACAGATGCTCCCAAAAGGACTAACTATTATTCTTTTCAGGTTCTCCTAAAGGAACTAACAGATGTTCCCAAACAGAGTAACAATTTATCCTTCCGAAGCTCCCGAAGGGACTAACAGATTCTCCTTCCAATGCTGCCACAAAGGCTAACTTTTGAACCCCACCAGTTCCCCACGTGCCGCAAATGTTCATCCAATAGTTTTTCATCCAGGAGATTAACCGTTACTCCACTTGTCCCTTTAGGCTCACTTTTTACAAGCTTTGAACAGACTTTGGGCAACTCAGCCTGGCAGTGCGTCTGTTAGCGCCTTTATGGGGTTGGACAAAATCACAAGCAGGGCACTGGATCAATTTATTGTTTTAAAAGGTCATGTGGTACATGGACGAGTGGAGTCGCCGCGAGGCAGACAGCAAATGACTTCGCTTCCAAAAGTGGACCCTCAAACGTACTAGTGGGCACGTAATGCAGCATTGTGGAGTCCTGCTAGAAATTAAATGTCGAATTTAATTTATAAAAACGACATTACGGTATGGTTTTAAAGTGACCTACATTGATTTCAATCAAGCAGTATTCTACTGCTAATACTTTGCAACATACTCTGTAAGGAAATATACCTGAAATATAAAATAAGCACATACCTACTGGCCCCAAGGGCACATAACCATGAGGACGACCCACATTTTCAATATCCTCACGTGCCTAGGGCAGAGCGAGTGCAATGTTCAACTTTATATCCCTCTGAAAGCAACCCACACACAGTGGAACTGCCCTCGAGGGAACCCTCACACTATCAGTTGGTTAGCATTTTTTTAATATATAGATCATTCATTAGCTATATTTAAATGAAGACTTATTCAAGCCAACCAACAGAAGTAATTTTCATGTAATTTCCAACTGGCCCTTATTTAAGATTTCTTCGGCACTACCAATAGTACAATAGCATCAATACCAAGAATGCTATCTGCAATAAAAGAATATTTTCATTCACAAAGCAAAAACTAAGGACACGAATATGTAAGAATTCTATCTACAATTTCATATGATACCAAGCTACACCAGCCAATTTTATGTCCACAGCAGGGAGCCACAAAGCGACACACTAGCCCAAAAATTTTAGTTGTGACGGTGACTGCAGTGTTTCTAAACTGATAGGCCATGTAAATATGAAACTACCCGAAAGAGATGATAACAGAGGCAAAGATGGAAATATGACAGATGCTGGAATTTCATTTTTGGTTTATTCAAAAGATACCACAAGCTAACATTTTATGCATGCACCAGACCAGTGCAACTATATCAAGATCGGTGTACTGATTGCCAATTAAAATTATTTTCCCGTTCCAAGGAGTTTAGAAATCAGCCCTTGTGCTGAAGCTTTCGATTAGCGTTCAGGCCTGCTCTTAATACTTGCAAATTTCATCAATGAGCATAACAGGGCGGCGCACTGACACATCATCCAGAACCGTAAATGGTAAATTACCCTCTCATGTTGATAAATGTGCAATTATGTGCGTATGATAGGAAAACATGTGATGCGACTTTCCGGAAGCATATCTGACTTTAAAAAAATAACGGCTCCAGTCAGAAATATGGTGCGAGTGAACTGTCTGTCATTCTCGGTGATCAAAGACAATAACCAAACTTTGATTAAGACATATTTACAGTGATATGGTGCTTTCATATCTTAGTTACCTCTTACAAAAGTAACATTTGTGAGCCCAGCATTTGTTCTGTCACCTGTTGCCTTTGTCCTCGCTAGTTTGCAGGTCTCATATCAACAACTGGTCTATTTCTAACTTTTAAGCCACTCTCATGGCCAAAATAGCTGCGTAGATTTTCAGAATAGTTCACTTGAAGACAAACCAACAGTAAACTAGGGCCGACCAGAATGCATTCTTTTGCTTCAACATTTGCCACTCCATGTGATTTCAGCATGATTTACGCCTGTACACTTTCCTAGGGACCCGCACCATTTTTGCAACACCATAAACAGTGAACTTGACAGTTGCTGCCTACAGGTCCGGTGTTCTTTTATTGAATCCTTTTCTGTTTTTGCTTCATTTGCCCACAATAGTACGTACAATGCTTTCTACGCATTTATACCTAAAATACTTAAACTCAACATTGCAGCCAGATGCAAAGCCGTCTGCAATTTCCAACAACTTCCGAAAAGCGAATGTTTTCAGAAGAGAAAATGAAGGTTTCGGTGCGCTCGTTCACCATGCTAGGCAGTTGAAAAAGTCATTCAGGAGCATTAGACACACTGTTTTACCACACATCAAGTTGAACTCTGCGCAAATTCAAACTCCTGCTCACTTTCGTTTGCATGCGTCATTTTGAAAGGCCTTGATTGGAAATCATGGATAATGGGCCTATGTGGGGCAGCAATAGTAGCTCTATACTTGCACAGGAATGGTTTACTGGATCATCATGAATTCACAGACGTGACACGTAGCCATCATATGCTGCGGTAAATGCTACATGAAACTATGTAGGAAACTCGGTAGTAGTATAATGCATCTAAGGAATTTTCAAACATGCAGACGACTCCGTGTTCCTCATGGAGCCATTGAACTGAGTCACCAAAACAGAAATTGTATGCTACATACTCTTGAATGTGCTAGTGCTAACATAGCCAAGGGATCCTGCAACAAAGTTCAGCCCCAATAAAAGTAAAATAGTTTTCACAAGAGAGTAAAGACCGTGGACTAAATTTCTCACAACTGCCAGCAAACAGTGGTCTTCTAGTTGAGGGCAGGGCCTAAACTTCACTGGAGCGTATTGAGAGCAAAGAGCACCTTAAAGATTACCCTAGAAAATACTCTTACATGTCCAACTTCATGCAAATGGGATGTCAGGAGAACCATACTGCTAAACATGACTCCCCACAATGGGTGGCGGGGAAATGCCGCCCACTGCTCTGTTTGACTGCCCACCCATTATTAGTGTTTACTATTTATACAAAAAAACTTATTTGTAGTCTACGCTATCCAATCACAAGATGTTTACTCCCATATAGTTTAAGGGGAGAACTTTCACATGATAAAATTTTAGTTGTGGCTCGCTGATACCGTGAGAAGTACCATATTGTGAGGCCTCCAAGACGCCGCTGATGGTTTCATCAAAGCTTTGGAGGAAGCTCTGGGGGGGGACGCTTCTTCCTTGAAACCATAATGATTTTTTTGCAGATGGTCCTAAAACCTCTTCTAGTTTTCCCATCACTGCAACGTCCGTCATGCGCTGAAACTCCAGCCGAGCGTTAAGAAAATGAATAACAAGGCAGAAGATGGCATCACAGGTTTTGCCAGCCCGAAGTTGTTATGCAACAGCATTGGCTTATAGCAGCTCCAAGTTATGCTTTATCATATTGATGGATGCATTAAATGAGCTGCACATATATCCATGATCTAGTTGGTTAGCACACTCACGCAGCACATGAAGAACAAAAGAATCCAATACCATGCTCGTGGCACCAGCTTTACGTTCTTGCACTCTTTCTATCTCCTGCACTGCAAAAGTGGAACCAAGGTAGCAAAATATATACGATTTCGCTGGTACTTGTTAAGACAAATAAAGTGCAGATTAAAAAGATTTTCACGGCATTTTACGCATTGCAATACGTAGTGTCTAATACATGGGGATGGAGAAACTGTTTTTCTGGGAATACATGGTACTGCTTTTGATTAGGTTTGTTGCATTTGAACTAAAATTAGTATGTACCAACTTTAGAAAGTAGCTGTACTTCTTACCGTATAGCAAGATAGATGTACTTTCATTTCGTCTGCTTGTTCTCAGGTCGTACACTCGCACGCGCAGAGTGACACTGTTATTGTCTACCCTGTTTCAGCGCACGATCATACTCTGCGATCCGCTTGCGTCTGCCTCAGCGTTTGTGTCGCACTCACTTATGCCACTTGTTAGGTGTTCTCGTGCACAGCACGCAAATCGTTTACTATACAAAGCAAGACGAACGCGACAGCTCACCAGTGGGACCGTCAGCAGAAGTGTGCCGCGCAGTAATGAAGCGAGGAAAAAAAGGCGGAGCCCGTGACGTATGCGTCATGCGATCTTCAGCTCTTGTATGGGAGAACACAGGGATGAAATTTCGCTTGGGGAGGCTAGAGAGAGCGAGTGGAAAGAGCGTCTATGTTGGCTGTGCCGCTCGTCTCCTGAAATCATCAGTTCGCGGCACTCAAACATTTCTATCTATTAAGGAACCAATTTGAACATTCTTGTGGTAGAACGCTCCCTAAGGGAACGTAACAGCTTCCAGCATATAATTAAAATTCGCCACATGGCTCTTTAAAGAGGTTGAAGTTTTGAAGAAAAATTCATGAAATCAGAACATTTTAAAAAGTGATGACTCAATTACCTATGCAATAAAAAAACACATAGCAATTCTATAAATCGCACCTATTCAAGCATCTAAAGCAGAGAACATTGATATGTTATACATAAATGCATTAAAGCTGACATTACCATGGCAATGTCTCCCAAAAAACTACAAAAAGCTAGTTTACAAAATCTTAATGGACCAAGCCTCCTCCTGTTAATTCCTTCGCTGAAGACTTAGGTAATACAACACTTGGCACAGTCGCTTTTTTCATTTTCTCATTCTTTTTTATTTTAATGTCCAGCTCTATTTTATTTGTTTTACCCAAAAACAGATAGTGGGTGTTCTTTGCTAAAATGCTTGTAGAATGCTGTTTAGTTATGAGATGTCTCTTGAACAATTCCTTTTACCTCTTGCTAAAGACATTTTTCATTTGTGTGTGTACTTCTTGGCGATACATTTGGGTTCATTTTGCAAGCGGCATCAAAATTCATAATCCTTATCTAGTTTTTTTCTTTCTCAATTTGTGACACAATGAGATGTTACCACTGTTGCTTGAGCGCACAATACAGGGTGTGTCAGCGAACACTTTCAACATGTTTAAACAGGAGCACTACTGTATTTCTTCGCTATTAATATCTCAAAACTGGTGTCAACATGAGAATTCGTTCCAAGTGGATCTGCCTTGCGAGCTCCATGGCGAGAATTTGTAAATTACAATATGGGCCATAGGATAATTAGTCAACTTAATTAGTGAATTGTTGTTAATTAGTCGATTATGCATATCAATTTTTTCACCTAATGTCCACTTCTTCGAGTAGACCAGCTCATGAACTAGAATTATGCTATCTGCGAAGGCAACCTTTAAATTTTTCGAAGTGTTTGCTGAAACACTTGGTATATTGAGGACAAGGACCTAGTCAGGTGCAGATAATCACCTTTAATCACTGGTATTTCTTGCTTTCTTTTTCCTTTGTCGCATTTTTGTTTGTGTTCGAAATGAGTTCAAAGAATACTTGCTACAAAATGGAAAGTGGCACTGAAATAAGCAAACTAATTTGTCTATAGGAATATCGCAAAAAGCCTCACAAGTGTTTTAACAATTATATGTAAGCTGAAGACATTTGTACATAATTTGTCCACGTCAGAGGCTCTAACAGATGTACTTTACAAAACAATGATATCTGTATTTGGAAAAAAGCTACGTATTTGTAAACATTTGTGCGCCCCCATTTTTTCATTTACCAATTTTCAGAAGATTTATTAAGGAATTCGAGGTCTTAATTCTAAACTTTGGTTTCCACAGATGGTAGAAATCCGGTTTCTCTCTTATGTGCAATAATTTTCATACAAGTTGTTTCAGTGGTAGTCTGGTGAGAGCATTTCTGTGTTTTACATGTGTTTGAACGTGGAAATTGGAGTTGGCCCCAAGGTAAAGCTTTCTGGAACCATTTGTGGCAATGGCCAAGTGAATTTTTTTAGATCCTTCAGTAAGCGCATTTAGAATTGATGAATGTGTGCACAACACATGCACTCACCCACGTGCACACAGGTCGTTAGTTTTCAGGGTAAAACCTGACAATTTCCGAATTTGGCATCCCGAATAACATTGAGAACAATCGGCTTCAGCCCAATTTCCCCCTTTGAGTGACAATTGTAAGCAAAGGACTGCAATAAGTGAACACAAGGAAATACACAAGGTCTTTTTCTGGCATCTTAAAACGAAGAGTTTGCCCATGCATTTTTTGTTTTCATTGAAAGCCAAATACTTTTCCTTCAAAAACTAATGATTGTGCTCAAAGAGTGGCGTACGTACTCCTTCACAATATGACGTTTTGATGACACCAAAAGTTAAATAGTGATAAATCCACTGAAGAGCACAGAAATGTATTTTAATAAATCGTTTATACATATTTATAAATATATGTTTAGTTTTTAAGTTAATGAGTAGCGAAACTGTGGCATGATGAACACAAGCATGTCACTGTTGTCGAGAGTATGCGCAGTTTGCGCGTTTCAATTGGCAAAAATACTTTAATAAAAATAATAACACTCGTATATACTATTTTTGCGAGCATTGGGTTTTATTTGTTGCTTTCTATTCGTGAGTACGAGCAAACTGTGAACGAGAGGGCCAATTGGCGCTGTTTCCGCTTCCGTTGCTCAAAGGCCATCGGGGTTTCGATAGAGTTGTAGAGTGATCCATTGACTCGATAGACTATTGACTCGGCGGCCTTCGAAACCGCCCGTGTAGCAGCTAAAACTTGACCTTTGATTCAACGGACTATCGGTTGGAAGGCCTTTCAAACGCCCGTGTGACATGGGTCTGGTGAAGGTGGTGTGACATGGTCTGGTCTGGGTATGGTGAAGCTAAATAAAACTGAAGGCAGTGACATTCTTTTATTTTTCTGCCAGAGCCCTCCAGTGAGGGCAGGCGATAAAGTCTGCGCGTCCCTATTGCTGGAGGAGAGAGACATGTGGTGGCGCTCGTGCCGTCTCGACAAAAACAAGCAAACAGCGTAGCTTTTCTTTTCTTGATTTCTTGTCTTTAGTTGCGTCGGTGCCATGCCATTTGCTCGTAGCCACCGTACGGTGCTGCCTACGCCAATGCGTGCAGCATCTCTCGCGCAAAATCTTATGCCTCTATATTGTCGTTATCGAAGCTTCCCTTGCATGGTGCTTTGTTACGAAGTATGAAGAATGCAAGCATGATGTTGCCTTGTGGCTAGCGTTGTTGCTGCTCTACACCTGTCCAATGATGCGGTATTGCGTAAGCGGCAACGGTGATACATTTACGGACAAGATATAACTCCACAGCGGTATTTGCGCCATCGTGCAGAGTCTTCTTATTGACATTCTTTTAATTAGATGGTCACCCGTAAGCTGGTCGGCAAGCATTACAAAAGCAACAAGCAAAAACCGCTGACAGCGCAGCGTATAAAGAGCTTTCATGTTGAGCAGCTAGAGCAAACCCAATAAACTGTTTCGGAATGAAGATGATATACTTTGAGAAAGAAAGCCAAAAATTTTGAGATACTAACAGACATTTTGTTCAAATGAAACAATGTTGGTCGAAGTTATGAAATTTCCAAGCAAACATTTATGTGCATACACGTTGGCTGCTAAATTATATAGATCTGTAATAAGAAATGCACGAATGTATCGAAGTATGTTAAGATACAATAATTGCGGTAGTATCTTGTATCTATATCTGAAATACTTGTGGCCCGAGTATCTTGTATCGTATTATGATACAATTGGCAAATTATCTTTACCCAGCCCTAGTTGTGATGCTATTCATCAATATTGTTGCATGGTGATTGATACATGTCCATTTTATGTTTTCTTGTTTGCTCAATTTAATAATTTACACGTACAGGCTAACATAAATGTGCTATATGGCAGTCATTCCAGGCACACACACAAGTGTCGTCCGCTCCTCGCGTTGCCCTCGCTATTCCAAAATGTGGAGCTCCGCCAGCTCACTCCACCACAGGTCTCCACCGCGCAGGAGCAGTGACAGCGGCGTGTAACGACGCACAGTCAGTGGCATCTAAAAGGAACATTTTTTAAGAAAAAAGTAGAGAGAACGGGGTGGGGGGGGGGGGGGGGTATGCATTCGACTGCAGAATGGACCGCAGAGGCGAGTGTTGCGGCAGGTCGTTTTATGCCAGGTGTCCTGGTATACCAAAATTCTGAAAGGGGGGAGGAGACATGGGTCGGGTGGGCCTACCCTCCCCCCACCGCGCCTGCCTGCCCTACGTCTAGGCTACGCCACATGAGACAAGCTGGAGTCCTGTTTATTTTCAGTGCCACTTTTTTATTTCTTAATTTCTGTATGTTCCTTTGCTTTGGCATTGACATGCTTGCAATCAGCATACGTAGTTACCGTATGTCCCTGCACAGCAAAGGCGCTGGCCTACATCGGGTGTAGATCGGCGCCATAAAGGGAACGATATAATATAGCTTAAGAAGAAAAAAAAGAACAACCAACAAACAAAAAAATACCACGAGCGAAAGCTCCGATACTTGTCGAGCTGAGCTTCAGTGCGCGCGTCTACCGACGGCAGACGACCGGCTTGACTGTGCTCGCATCTCAGCCAACGGTGCCGCTAATAGCCTATTTTCTTCTTTGTCTATAATTACTGTGAGAAGCGACAATAACGGTAGCAAAACATTGCCGCTTGATTGTGAGCATCGGTGATTCGTACCGTATCCCATCCTCTGGACGGCAGCCCGCAAACGAGAAACGGCGTGCGGCGTATACCGCACGCCGTATACCGCATGTCTGCATACCAACGAAGTGTGCGTGTCAGCGCACGTCACTGACATGACCCAGAATGGAGCATGAGATAGAGCACAGCATGCGTTGTGCGTACAAATGCAATCCGAGTTTGTCTTTTTTCCTGAGAAGCAATTTACAGGGTTAGTGGATGCGTTTTTGTTTGCAAGCTTGGCTGCACATGATCGTACTCCAGTGGTGTCTTAGGCACCACGGACAAGGAATTTTGCCAGTCGATCAATGACGCGCGCGTTTAATGGAGAGCGTTCATTTACTTCAGCGCATGGTTCATGTTCCGCCTTTTAATTTTGCGGAATTTTGTCACGAATAGTCCTATAGTGCTGCCAGTGTATGTCGTTTAATATACCAGGCATATATACTTCAAATCAATTAGGTTTTCGTTTCCGCGCCGCTTCATTCGATGACGTGGAAGGAAACATGGGCGTGCAGGGGAACTAACTGTTGCTGTTCATCCTGCCGTTGCTCTGTTTAAGACCAGGGACTAAACAGTTACCCTCAACAATTCGCACACGGCACACACACTCTTGCAGTTAGTCCATTGAGAGAGGAAACGCCCTTTTTAAGACTAATACCCATGCCACATGGGCAAAGTAAAGTGCACTTTGAGCGAGGGCACTTCAGCGCGCTGAGTGTCACTTTGGCAGCGCGTCGCTACACGAGAAAGAAAAGTGTGCTTTCAAATTGATGGTCGTGGCAATTGGGAGTCATACGGGAAGGCATATATTTGTTAATGCAAAAATGTGTGCCCGTAAACAGTTTAATATTGTTCGAAACAACATTTACAATACACCTTTACAAGCGCCGGCAACGACGGCAACTTGACCAGCAATAGTCAAAACGACTCGCTCCGCCAAACAACTGCGACCCGGCGTGGTCGTGAACAGCCCGAGAGCGAGAGTAGTTTTTTGCTATTCTTCTTTTCTTTTTTTGCGGTGTGGCACATTTTATTATCTTGTAACGTCAGCAATTTAAAACAATCTTATTGAAAATTACTCCTGAATCTGCTTTCAATACTACTCTATTTCTTTTTTACTCATTGCTAACGAGGCTACAGACTTCGCCGCCACGAAGTGAGTTCGCCGAACACACCCGCCGGCGAGTGCGCTCTGCAGTTAGTGTCACTAAGCGTTCCCGTGCGGCCGCCTGCGAATGACACTAGTAGCGAAGTGCACTCGCTCAAAGAGCACTTTACCTCACCCGTGTGGCACGGGTATAACTGTACAGTTACTCCCGTTTTCCCCGGAATTTTTCTTAGAGTTTGTACGACACCGCAAATGAAACTGAAGGCTTTATTGCGATGGTACTTACATGGACACGTCAGGCGCGGTCGCAATGCCGCCGCCATCGTGCTGTCATCATGTAGACGGTACACATGCGGTCCCCGCGTGGTGGGTAAGGATACGTGTACACGCGCTGTAAACACGTGCTCCGCATACCGCAGGCGGTAGAAAGCCCGCCGCAGAAACGGGCAGCGGTAACATTTTTTTTTTTTTTGCTGCGCAGCAAATCGGTCTAAGAGCTATTTTTGCGGCGTTCCACTCGTGGCCGATGGAGGCCCTATAAGGAACGACCATTTCATTCAAGTGAGTGAACTCTCCAAGGAAGTATATACGACTCAGTCAGCGCAATTGATGAAAGCCGCGCTGACATCAGCTCTTAGTGAATCACATGCTTGGCGCAGCTGCATAGACGTGCGACAGTGTGGCGATGCCAATGCTTGCGCGTTCTATGTTCTAAGTTGGGGCATCCTGTATACGTTTTCTAGCTTATGGAGAAATCTTTTCGTAATTAATTTTATATTAGAAAAGTCCTTATTCAACGTGTGTGGTGCATTGAAACGTTCCACTATTAAAACGCGCCTGCTAAGTTCAAGCTATAGGTACCTGTTCGATTCGTGGAACATCTCTATCGAAACGACTGCAAATATACAAAAAATAACGCTCGATAATCGAATAGCATAATGAATATAGACTTTTTTCATGAAGAATCAAACTGAAATTTAAGCTACTTGCGTGAAATCCATTTGATAAAAAAAAACAATCAAGCTTGCCGCATGTTTCATACATGCGTGTAATGCCATTCATACCTAGAAGACTGGTATCTGAGAAGCTGTTAAATGACAAGCGACCGCTTTCAGTTATCTGCAGCACAAGGGCAATGACAGTAATGTGAAGGAGAGAAATGCGAAATACCAGCCCGCACATTGTTTAATAGGGATTCAGACACAGTGAGACTTGTTAAATAATACATTGATTTGCATCAATTGAGACAACATGCAAATTTGTATATGAGCTGTCTAAACGCAAGGGATTAATATTGAATGACGGAAAATTATTGAGCCAAGGTTCCCTAAGGAACTGATTTTACTCCGCGAAATTAAAGAATCTGTTTCATTTCTCTGTTGATCGTGTGCCACATTAGACAAGTTCTCTTAATTTACGTCTGCGTCGAATAAAAAAATGCAGCTCAGCACGGAATAAGAGGTGACCAGATTTAATGTCCGTGATACGAATCAACAAAGATGGACGGCAGAGTAGGCAACAAACGCTTGCATCGATTTTATTTCCATGTTAGCAAATGTCGCATACACACTGCAAGAGTGATATATGTACAGTCGATTATTTCAACGCAATGCGGCGGAAGACCGCTGCACTCGCCTTACCACGCTTTCCCAGAAGCTCGCCAGACACCCTTCACCGTTCGAGCACTAAACTCGACGCATCACTTTCCCTCGTCACGCCACCGAGGTTCCAGTGACCGCATCCTGCAACCCGAACACAGGAAGAGCCGCGGAGCATCGTCATCTACAGCAACTCAAGGAAGCAGAACACATGCATCATGTCAGGTCCTCGTACAGTCTCCGACTACCGGACCTCCTCCTTTATACGTCACGAATACGATTACGTATAACCCCTTCGCACCACTAAAAAATGTGAAAATCCGCTAAGTAGTACCTTTCGTATATGGCTGAATAATTATAAAAAATATAAAGGTGCGTTAACAAATTCACGGGTGCAAAGTGATTGATTAAGAATAAGATCCCGTAACGTATTACGACCAATCGCTCGTCAGAAATGCTTAACCTATGGCGAGCTACGCGTCCCTATAAACAAAGATCCCCGCTACCACGAACAAAATTCTGCGACATCAGAACTGCGCTGCCTGAAGACAGAGGAAATAAAGTTCTTTATTTAGGGGCGATAGTCCATGGTGACCTAACTCAAGTCGCGCACCAGCTTTTCATACTGACACTAGCGGCAAACCACATAGCCTAGCCAGCGGAGGAGCGATAAGGAGACGTTGCGAGTTCGTGGTGCCTACTAGCCACTGTTTACCTCGCGGCAAGAGTATCCACCTTCTGCAAAGGTGGTACAACCGCGTTTGCACGGCATGACCAAATGATGGGCGTTGTAATGCAGCCGTCTATCGGCTTTATCTAAAGAAGGACCGCGTATGTTTCTGTTCAGAGTCTCTCTTCATTTTCGTCGTAGTCCAAGCGGATGGCGCAGGCAGCCCTCCTATGAATTTCAAACAACCGCAATGCCGACCCACTTAGTGAGTGGTGCCCATTCTGCAGATGCTGCAGTGAAAATCGAAAACGCTGTGCACGTGCGAAACAGCAGAGTTCCGTTGAATATCATTGGCAAAGCTCGACGTCGTTCCGCACAGATTTTTAGAGCTCGCCCCACCCACTGTTTGGGAGTAAAGCCGTTGCTCATTGATGGCACGTACACACTAGCGGCAAAACGCAGCTGCCGCAGGGCGGCCACACCACGGTGGTAGAATAGGAGAGGTGGGCAAACGAGCGCCGTAAGCGCGTTGCCAAACCGCTCGAGTTTCTACAGCGGTCGCCAGGGGGCGAGAGGGGTTTTATTGGCTCAATGATGCGCATCTCAAGCTTTCGCTGTGTTGTAAAAGCTCGGTTATTATCGCAAATGTGTGGCTTGAAAACCTTGTTTCTGTTTTCAATAGCTTGTAGAGGCGGTCTGACGGCCTCGCCCACAAAAATGAGGGTATCAGGATCTATGGAGCTTAAAAATTTCTAAACGGCGCGTGTAATCTCGACAACACTGACACAAAGCGCCGATTGCAAGGGACGCCCGTTTATTTTTCTGGAAGCGTGAAAAATCTTGCCGGCTAGCGTACAATGTAAAAAAAAATATTTGGTTTTCAGGTCATTGTGGGTAGCATTGGGCTTATGGGCGTAGTTGAATTATGATCGCCTGGCGGTAACTAAATTTTACTGTTGCGCGGTCACCAATTCTTTAATTATTGTTCAGCTCCCTTCAGGTGCCGTTCAGGCGCCTTCGCCAGTAGCGTCAGATGGCGAGTATAAGCGTGCACGCGCCTACGAAATGCTGGGGACTGCAAATGACGAGAGTAGACACCGTTCTATCTAGACAGAGTGGCGTTCACAATTCGTGTATAATCATAACGAAGCTTCCAATTTAGCACCTGTTGCATCGGGAGTGCGCCAAGGCAGTGTTTTGGACCCAGGTTTATTTTTAATATACATAAAAGATTTGCCTTCCCGATTACATGGTAACATCCGTCTATTCGCTGACTATTGTATTTCGTACCGCGAAATTAATCACAGTGATAATCACCATGTACAAAGTTCTGCCTTTTCTTGGTGTCAGGAGTGGCAGATGACTCTAAATGCCCAAAAATCTGTAACGCTAACAGCAAAAAAGAAACAGGTATCTGAGTTTACTTACATTATTAATGACACACATCTCACTTGTGCATTTCAGCGTAAATATTTAGGTGTCACTTTAACATACGCTCTCCAACGAGAAAGCCATGTTAACAAAATAACCTCAAGTGGAAATCAAAGTACATGCTGAGCACTAAAGCGACTCTTCTTTCTGAGAAGACACCTTCGCTTGCGCCCCCAGATAAAATTTGCTGGCTTACAAAATGCTTGTTCGAACAGTGCTGGAGCACGCCAATATTGTTTGGTTTCCATACACAAATAAACTCATTGCAAGAATGGAAGGGGTGCAGAAGAAGGCAATATGGCCGCTACGGTAGCGGTTCATATGGCGCGTCGCGCTGCTCGCTCACTGGCTTAGGGCGTTTTGTTACCGCTTTCGGGGCGGTATTCGTGTGTACTGTACTCCAACATGACTACACATATTTTTATTATGTCGCCAGGTGACCAAGATGCCTCAACTGGCAATAAAGCACTTCAAAAAAGTAAGCTTGCATTGTTTATTGTCAATGATGAATGAAGCAGTACATGCTCACAATTTTCATACAGGTCAGGTGGACTTAATGTTGTCCGTCACTGAGTTTACAACATACAGAAACACAGAGAGCCATCTATTTAATGGAACCCACAGCTGAAATCGAGCGAAGTTTTCTCATCGTGTTCGGCGTGCCGCTAAAGCAGGGAGAACGAAGCTTCAGACAGCGATATTTATGCTGAGCTACCCTCGTACTGGCATTGCGTACAGTGCTGGTTGACGTTTTATATTCTCTGCGTTTGAAGATTTCAGCTAGATTAAAGAAAGGAACATAAAAAAATTGCGGCAAAGATGTGCTCTCAGCAAGATAAGCTCGAGCTGCAATGTCCCATTGCTCTCATAACACATTGGCGAGAGGCACGAAGTGTAGGAGGGAGGGGGGGGGGGGTGTTATGCTAGACTTTACATCACATATTGTATGCTCATGATATTCTTCTGCGGCACATTTAGTGTTCAGGTGCGGCAGTAAAGGCTTTGACACAATTGGAGTACTCGTAGGGTAACCAAGGAACGTTACGGAGACAGCAATGCTTACAAGAACTTCTACAAATATTGTGTGAATAAACAAGGACACTAAATCAACATATAAGCAAGCCCAAATTATGCTCACAGATCCTTGGAAAATGCAGCTTGCGGCTTCATGTTGAAAAAGAATCTCGGTGTATGTATTCAAACAAGGCAAAGAGGTTCCAAGGAGATGAACACTTCAGTTAACAGAGGTGAGCAAGGGAAGCCTCAGCTTGGAGCCAACGTTTCACCAAGGAAACATATTTGTGAGGGCCGAGACGAAGACAAGTTGCCAAGGTTGAATACTGGGCGTGTTGGTATAGCATACTAGAGGTGGGATTGCGCAACGTTTTTCACGAGACACACGGAGAGAAGACAAGTTCCCACGGTGTGGTTTCCCTTGCTCGTCCACTGATGATTCGCTGAATTTTAAGCCAAACTTATTCTGCAAGTACATTTCAAAATCTTTTTGGGAGCATGCTCGGGTTTGTCATCTGCTGTTTGAAGAGAAATAAATTTTGTTTTTAGTGATTTCTCAAGTTTGTGAAGTGTGAAATAGGCTGGCTGGTTGTGTGAGCTTGCCTTTTCTAGCTATCTCTTATGGTGTAGGGCTAGCCTAGTTATTGATTTCATGCAAACTGGCAATGAGCCTCTTGTAGTAAAATGTAAAATACGCGTATCCAGATCTAATTATAATCCTAGCACTTGCCACATGTTAACGACGTTCTCTTATATTTTGTCATGTCATATAAATATCTCGGTGTACACATTACAAATAACTTAAATTGGACCATTATTATAGAGTACGTCATAGAGTACGTCATTATAGAGTACGTCAATTTTCTATAACACCACACTTCATGATGACTTCATACTGCGGCCTCAATGCATTTCAAACTGTGTCGATCATCGCAGAAAGGTAGGAATTGATTCATGTAACACGAAGTCTTTCTTTCAATCTTTCATCTCCTGTAAATCTCAGAAATGGAACCATCAAGTATCGTAGCCATCACAGACAACAAACTTTTTTGCAACACGTTTGCTAACATTGTTTAATCAGGAGAATCATTATGTTACAATAACTCACTGCACTTGTTTATCTTACTCTACAACTTTGTAACCACTCCCCTCTTTAATGTCATGCGGCCCTGAGGGTACTTTATACAAAAAATAAAATAATAAAATGAAGAGTGACTGCCAGAGTTTCAGTCAACATGATGTATCATTTCCTTAAAATTGCATTGAAAGCTTTTGATCGTTTTAAAATTCTTTGCAGTTTCATGTAACAAATTATCGTTGTGAGGGAGCATGTGATACTTCGTGGTACTAATGCCCGTCAAACTGATTTGCAAGGAGCAGATGACAGAGTTTGTGCATTAGCAAGTAGGAGCTTGCTAAATTGTTTCTGTTCTGGTCGTCATGGCTATAATGACTGGAAAAGAAACACGTTGGGACTCAACATGTTACTTCTACGATTCTCATAAAGCACCCTTAAAAGCAACTAAGCTTGTATGTCAAATTTCTTCTTCCCACTCGGGATGATAAATAACTGTAGGACTGCCGCATTCCTAATAGGGCTCACACCTCTCTATCTGGTAAACTTCCAAACATTTCATGGTGAGGCACGTAGTTCAAGAGGACCTGTTGTCATTATGGTGACAGTTGAGCTTCTTGTGGCTTAGCGTGCGCAGCTTGCAGACCAATAATCTTTCTTTTGTCCGTGTTCCTGAAAAGAGAAATGACAAAGCCATGACAGACATGCAAGCAAAAATTGGTGAAACAAAAGCTTGTCCCATAAATGAACAAATCAGGGTTCTAGTTGAAGTGTTCAGAAACATACCCTGTGAGGATTCTGGTCCATGGTGTTACCTCCAGTGGGGACACGTTCACTGTTGACTTCTACGTCCAGAGAGACTATAGAGTCCAAAGTGATGAGTCCAAATATGAGCAGCGTCTCGGAGGCCTGAGTTTAAAGAAATAAGAGCCTTAATTACTATGGTTCAAGTGTGGGTGAGTTTGTGATTCATGTATGACAAAGTACAATGCACAAAACGCTCCATGACAGAAAAGCACACACACGCACACACACGCACACACAACACTGTTTTGAGTGCGCATTTCTTTCAGTGGTTTCCTTGTGTGGGCTGTGGTTAGTCAAGCCTCGATTGGATGACAATTGTTTCTGCAAGATACTAGTAATAGACTAGTCATTTTATTATGTCTCAAATGCAGTTGATCTGTCACCGGAAGTACATTTGTCAATAATGTGCAGTAAGTTTATCTCGGTCTATCATTTATGCAGAAACAGCCGAAGCTTTATTATTTATGCTGTACTCGTGTTAGCAAGTTTATCGACTTGGCAAAATAGCAAGACCCTCGTTTGAATTGCTTTGGAAGGGCAATCACTTTATAATTATTACTATTTTCTACTTTTAAGAAATGACGACAGGAATCTGTTTTATCCAGCTCGCACGCAAAGTAATTCACAGTTGAAAATGCGAAGCACGGCTTTTTTACTCACCGGCGCACGCACGCAGGGGCTGCAAGGTTAATCCGCTTGCGTGGACAGTCTTCCAGCAGACTGTGCTCGGTTCCAGCAATGAATTTCTGTGCTGGCCAGCACTTTTTTTTCAAGCAACACGTCATTACACGGCCAGAAGCAGCAGATCACTAACGGCGGATGCCGTGCATGCGCCCGTTATGCCAGTGAAACGACGCATCTGATAAAGTTCACCACCTTTAAACACGTTCGCTTGGTGGCCGCGATCGAATGTTGGACGAATTAACTGGCTGAGATATTATTGATATCCAATTAAAACGAACCTGCGCGATGCTGCTCAAAGGAAACGACCATCCCGTTCGCAAATATAACCGCCGTACAATTGGAATCGATAAACGCACAGACTGCAATCGATACTAGTGGGCTGCTGCTGATCACACGTCAGTGAGGCCTCAAAACCTTTATTCAAGTAACAAAGCACGGACTTTATAACAGAAGTCAAATAAAAAAAACAACATACTGCTTATTTTGTAAAAAATGACACCGTAACTATGTTTGTCGGTTATTATATGTAAATTCTTCAAGCACACACAGACTACCAAAAGACCAGTCAACAACCTGACCTGATCAAATATTGAGCCGCGTTGAGCGCCCCTAGCGGAAAAATACAAACTAAAGTGTGCCACCAAATTACAGTATGTCCATTTGCGCGCTTATGCTCGAACTCGCCGCGGTTGATTTTTCGACCTCTGTGGCCATTTGGTGAATTTGGAAGTTACCGGGGCCAGACGCGCGTACGAAACGAGTGGTCGGGCGGGTCCACATGACACCAGCTTCCCTGGCGCGCACGTCACGGAAGCGGGCCACTCTGATTGGTCTCCTTCATCCGCGGCACGCGGCAAACCGCAAAAAATTTAAAGGACACTTCGTAAATTCCAAAGTGTGTTCGGCGAAAGCCTGTGGCCATTCGACTGACTTTGCCATGTCTTTTTTTTTTTTGTCGTTCATGTTACCAACTGTAATGGTAGTGAACTTTCTAGACCACAGCCAAATGCATGTTTGTTCCTGTCGTCTTGGTTGAAATCCCCGATAATGACCATCGGTCAATGCCTGACGCTTGTTGGTAGGATGCAATTCACAAAGGCAATGGCTGCTTCTTGTCCGAGGTTTGGGGCCAAGCACACACAGACTACCAAAAGACCAGTCAACAACCTGACTGCATACGCTTCTCCAGGCCACAGCTGGCACCGTTCCAGGGCACGGACGGACGGATGGTCGGACGCCGCTAGTATGATCCAATAAGGTGGCGGTCCCACTCCGGCGGCATGAGCCCCCCATTTTCAATACTTTTGGAGCAACCATGGCGGCTCTACTGCTTAGGATATAAAGTTGTCGTATATACCATAAAAAACCTTATTTCTTGTAGATTTTAATTATATATAATATAAAGAAATTGATTAATCCGGTTTAGAAATAAATGTTCAAGAACAGTCATGAGATACACGGATTTTGTGAACTATGTCTCAGTTGTGACCATATTTAGAAGAAACTACAGCATTTACTGCATTGCGCCTTGCTCCGTAGCTTTAGGACATATTTATCTATGTCCTAGACGCAGCAAAATAATGTTGAATTTTTACTTTTTGAATAATTTGCTTTCGAAGATTGCCAAAATATCGCAACTTCTGTTGTAAACAGCCCGGCAACTACGCGCTCAAGGAAGCTAAGTGTTGGATAAATTAGAGTTCAAGGAATTTTTATTTGGGACGCAAAATTCAATTGATGTACCTTTATTAGTTTTCTTAATAATGCGACCGAAATTAAGCAATGTTTAGAATTCTGGTTCTACTTTTGCCCATTTTTGCGGGAACGTACTAAAGCTACGAAGCTGTGGTTTAAAACTAATAAAGGTACACGAATGAAATCTCAGCAGCCCAACACCATAGCCACTGAGCAACCACGGCGGATCCAGGTAAAGATTATGCCACGTACACACTAGCGGCAAATCGCGCGCGGCGCGCCGCCGGCGGCAGGACGCGCGCCGCGAAAGCCGCCGCGAAACAGGTTTTTCTTGCCGCGGCTGGGATCGCTCCAGGACCGATTTTTTGCGGCTTGCCGCGTGCCGCGGATGAAGGAGACCAATAAGAGCGGCCCGCTTCCGTGACGTGCGCGCGGGAAACTGGTGACATGCGGACCCGCCCGACCACTCGTTTCGTACTCGTGTCCGCTGTTAGCAGGAAACTCGTTTCGCACTATCATCTGCACGCATCAGCTCCCGGACCGAGCTGACGGATAGTTCGAGAAGGGGGGAGAGAGTCTAGTCTGTCACGTGATTGCCGCAGCGGCGCGCCGCCGGTTGGTGTGGCCGCCCTGCCGCTGCTGCGTTTTGCCGCCGGCGGCGCGCCGCGCGCGTTTTGCCGCTAGTGTGTACGTCCCATTACAGTTGAGCAAGCTGCCGCATCGACGGCAGCTCTCGACGAAGGGGGAGGGGGAGCGACGTCACCAGCGTTTTACATTCGAAAGTACCAGCCTAGCAAATGATTTCATCGTTCTTGCAGCCCCGCTATGGGTAGGCAACGCATGGTTAGGACTCCCGGTGAGCATCGTGATTACGAAGAGCAGCAAAAGGAAAAGTAACGTCCATACTAGCAGCGGCAGCGTGCTGCAAAAATTGCCTATTACTATCCCATTACAATCATTACTCTAGAGCAATAAAGCATTACATAGCCGCTTCAGCAGTTGTAATGGTGCATGGTTTTCAACAGCTTCGCTGGACATGCACTTTCGCAAGGTCAGGATGGTGAGTCAGCTTCTTGTTTACTACCATTGCAAGTTTAATTTAGCGATAATGTAGATAAAAATGTGGACGTGTACAAGCAAAGTAGTGTACAAATACATGAACTACAGTTCGTAGTTCTAGGGGCCTTAAAACCACCATGTTGTCTTTTAATCTCTGGCCATCAGGCCCCGTACACTATCAAGTTACAATGATCGCCACAGACTTCCTAAACTGGGCTTGGCGGTGCTACGGACGCTTACGAGGAGCGTCGTTCGCCGGGGCAAATCAAAAAGTCGCAGGGCAGTGCTCTGGCGTAGTCATTTTGAGTACGGGAGTACGTGCTGTGAGATTCTCCCATACATTTGTCTACAAAAGCATGCCATTCAGCGCCTGAACAGCCTCGACAAGACGAAGGCCCGACACCCGCCCGTGAAATTCTCCTTATTTCTGGCAGGTGGTGCAAAAAAAAAAAAATCTGGAGATAAGCGCGTGCACCGCTGCTGCTTTGCAGAGTCAAGTAAGTCACGCTTGTTCGCTTTCGCATGCCAATTTATTTAACGTTTTCACACGCTAAATATTTATCATACCGCGCAGTCAGTCGAGGGGGCTCTCGCATGTAACTGGGGATTATTAATGAAGGGCACACTGGGCCTCGTAGCCTCCGCTCTCTGCTACCACAAGACTTTTACACTGCACAGAAGAAACGAAACCGATTACAATTACAATTACTGCATTCCGAAATATGATGATTGATTGCAGTTAACCATTACTCACCGACGAAAGTAACTGAGCAACTACTAAAAAATAATCGGTTAAGTTTACGTTACTTTCGTCAGAACTTAACGTTCGAGCTGCAGCGATATTCTCTTCGTCCCGACTAGACTGTCACGACTGTGCTACAGGGCGAAGCAACTACGCTGCCGCGGAGGAACAGCAAGCATTACATAAAACAGCAAACTTTTGCATCCCCACTTACTCGATCCTGCGGATGCCGGTTAGCAATGCCTGCCTGCGTTCTTTTTCATGCCATTTACGCGCGAGACTCTAGAACTTGACAGGCGACTGCAGGCCCCGGTTATTTTTGTCACTTGTGGCAGTACACCACGCAGCAGTACCAGGCAACTAGGCCACCCGACCACCAAACCATCGCGAAACAACTGCGACACGAGGAGCAAATTTGCAAAGATCGCAGCCATTGCAAGCGCCTCACAGCGCCAGCGAACTCATAAACGATGACGCCGCTCTCCGCCAGGGAAAGGAGTGGCACTGGCGTCTGTCGGCAAACTTTAGGTTGGGAGCCCTATAGGCGCAAAAAAAAAAAAAATTTAGCCGCGCATGTTCTAGCAACGATACTGTAGAGTACTACTACAATCTCTCTCATCTGAGAACAGGAGGCGGCTGCTATGCGCTCTATTGCATTTCCCTGCGGTACAACATTTCAATAGAAAATTTTGCTACATTGAACATAGTATCAAACTTTCTGACGAAGTATTACGCATAAGTTAAAGAAGCTGCCGTTGTTATAGAGTCTTCTTTTGAGATACTGCATCACGTCTCTTTTATCAGCGCATTTAGCTTCGCCTGGCTCTTGGTTGTCAGCAGCTTTTGGACATTGATCTCTTATGTGAAGTCCGCGTTTGTTTCGCCAAATAAAATTATACGGCGTAGAATGGCGCAAAGGTGTGGGGTTAATTCGCAGAGTGTCACGGAACCTTACTCTAATTTCTTTCGATCGTCATATATCGGCTAGTTTAGGTATGATGTACTGGAATAGGGCGATCTGTCCGGCGGCGAAAACGTGGCTCTTATTGCGATGACAGCCTTGGGTTCTAGAGCACTCCGGTCAACTGCAGCGTCATCTGCCGCTGCAGCCTGCAGTCATTGCTGAAAAGCGATGCCATAAGAGTGCAACACAGGGCCTCAGAGATCAAAAATTACGGTTGTCGCGGAGGTCATGCATGTCCGCGTGGAGCTCGTAGATTGCTTACTGTGTTTTTTTCTGCCACGTTCGCACGTTTTTTATATGCGCGGTATGCGCTGGCATTGTAAAAGTTTGTCTCTTTTTTTCTTTCTTTCTTTCTTTTGCGTGTGCGTACGGGTGTGTGAGTGCGTGTGTGTGTGTTCTAATTGTGGTAGTTTCTGCACGACAATTAGAACAGCTCCGGCTTGTTGAGATCGGGCACATATGGCACATTGGCTGTATGTATTCTTGCCCTTCGGCGCCATCTTCAGGAGCGAAATGTGCTATCGATGGTGGCAGCATTCGTCATAGTGCATTATTTTTTTTTCTTCTGCGAAACCTGGCGACCGCTTTTCTGGCTGATCCAGCGTGAAAAGAATCCCGTGCAACCCACCTGACACAGTGCGGTCCTCCTTCAAGGCTTCTCATCCTCATATTTCCAAATAATTTTATACGAAACACATATGCATGCTTTCCGAACAAAACTAGCAGAAAAGCATTTGTTTGCCCTCTGAAACCTTAACACTGAGCAGTCGATCACGAACATTGCCTGATCTGTGACTGAAATTGTGCAAGCTCAGACGGTGTCGTTGATGTATCCTAACAGTTTTTATTATTTATTTTTGCTAATTTTATACAATCCTAATTTTGTTATGAGACCGTTTTAGTTTATAAATGCCGAAAGGTTCACACGACATATTTAAATTTTACGCGCTAGGCTCACCGGTCGATCGCAGCGTTCGTCTGGTGGCGTCATCGCAGAAGCGACCGCGGTTCTCCCATTGTTTTGCTACAAGGACGACACACTGCCCCATTTCAGTGTACCATAGTTTAGGCATCACCTTTCGAAGGCCGCTGCCAACGAGACAATAGGTTTCAATCAGTCAATTTTGGCTACTTCAAACGCTTCGGTGGAGCCTACTCCCTCTGGTTCACCTAAAGAAAGTCACCGTCGATAGTACCGCCGGTGGTACACTCCCTTTGCCACCTGAGTACTCAGTTCCGTGTATTTTGCCAACCTTTGCCTGTACCCAACCCGTCCAATGTACACGTGCCTAATTTCAGGAAATATACGAAAACGCATACAATGTATCGCGTTGTACGATATCATTGAGGACTAGGAAAGGCATTCATAGTCCTCTAATATAGTACAAAGCAATCACAATTAAAGGAAAATACAGATGGAGGATACAAAGACACGATCTTGTACCGCCGAAAAATTTTGTAACTTTTAGCCTCCCAATTTTTGTGGTTTTTCAGCAGGTGAATGAAATTTATTGACTCTACAGCCCCATGTTGTGGCCAACATCGCTGGTTTAGTTAATCATGGCAGTGTCTATGACAAAGAGCACGCGATAAATGTAAAACACAAGTAGTAAAGGACGTAGGAGGTGTTTATTTGGAGCAATGCAGAATTCCCTTGCTGGATATAGAATTCACCCCGACATCATGTCTCGGAACCACCTCATGGCGAAGAGGATGTACCTGACGTCAGGTGACCAATAGTAGCAGTTCTGAAATCGTTGGGTAACTTGTGGTAAAAAAAGATGGCAATGAAAGATCCTGTATTGCATAAGTTAGGTTTTTATTTTGCTAATTTCTTCGAGAAATACGCAAGGTTGTTTTTATAAGCTCACTGCTCTTCAAGCGCAACCTCGTTTAGCTGAAAAGCAACAAAATGAAAGAGTCTTGTTTCATTGCAACAAACAGGCCTCAATAGCCTGATACTTACCCCATGAGCAAAGGCATGTAGCCATGCGTTCTTCTAGCTACGGCGTTGTAAAATTGTGGTTGAGCTTCTACGATTATTTGACTTGAAATTTTTACTCAGCTAGCCATACTGCAATACCATCTACCATCCGTTCATGTTTGAAAAACCTAAGTAATTTATTATGTTAGGTCCATTTTAATTATAATCGACTAAAACGCAGGAGTGGCAACCTTTCAGGGGAAAACTACAAGACAGCAAGATATTTTTCGATGAACAATAAACGCTTATATGAACAAATCACGCAAAATTTTTTTTTCAAAGAAGCAGAGGGCTCCGCAAGAGGCGTAGGTTTCATTTTATCTGTAGCCAATTGTGTTGCCCGTTCGAGGTAACACAAAACTCTGATTATTTTCTAATAAAATTTATCTATCTATCTATCTGGCCGAATAAACTCATTTTAATTTGAAAGCTACATTTAGTTTGACTTGAAATATCAGGCACGTAACAAAGAAGTGCATATAAGCGACATATTTGCTGCAGCGCCTAATAATATGTTAGACACAACATTCAAACGACTAATTGTAAAGAAAACACGTTCTTGGTTCATACTATACCATATTCCGAAGCAAAACTCGGTAATGCTAGAAAGCTATGCCGATTCAACGCACATGTATGAATATATGTGAAGTGAAGCTTTAGTCAACAAGTTCGCTTTAAATATTTTGCAACTAACAGCAATGTGTATAATTTGGTTTACTTTCATGCTCTGCAGCCGGTAAGCTAATGCAGTGTTTATGTTTGTCGGCCACAAAGATCACAAATTTAATGTCACTATATTTATGCTTGTGCAATAGACCGCTTCCAAGATATGATGAAATACAAGCATCAAGTCAGGCGGAAACACAGTTTGAGACGTCTATGAAGTTATGTCAAGAGCACGCAAGCGATGTGTGATGTTTATCGATACACACATAATTACGACAGGTGCATGCACAGGCACGTATTTAGCTGCATTTAGGGATTTCTAGTTGCTTGAGCCGCCGTAGTAACATACAGACTAGATTGTTTTATATCCTCGCCGCGCGAGTGTCAGCCGCGCCGCTACTCTCGATACAAGTTGCTGACTTCTGGTGCGGACTGCGGCAGACGGGAGAAAAAGGGTGCACTTACGGTTCGTGCTCCCATATTGTCGTGTTTTTAGAAGTGTTCTTGCAGCATCTGCTAAGGTGTTTGCTTTAGACGTGTTCATACCGCATCTTGCAAGCAGTATGTAGAAAGGTAAGTCGTGCGGGTGGCTCGGTGCCGTTGGTTGCACCTACAACCTTCGAACGAGGAAGCTGCTCATGCAAGAACCCTTCGATCGACATTCATGGAGACACCAGAAGCGTGTGCCTGTGTGGAGAGCATTTGGCTGTGCACGCACGGTTCCTGCGGCGCCTGAGAAACGGCACTATAGGATAGTGGCTTTAAATAGAAAAATTGAAGGACGCTTAAGCTTCGCCTCCTAGAGTGGAACGTGACAGCGTTATCGGGCCCTTTTTTCTTTATGAATAGGCTTCACTGGCACACAGAACGTGGGAAAGCCACCTTACAAAGACTACACCAATCCCCTTAAAGTCCGCTTCACTTTTAAACAGAAATGCAATGCTGGGAAGACGTTTTTTGGGGGCAATATAAGTCGTCAAATATTAAAATGTGAAGGCCCTAGGACTTTTTTATTATTTAATTTTTTGCTATTGCCCCCGACGCGCGCGCGTGTGCAAAACGCATTAGGCAGGTGAAGTCCCAATTTAACCTGCCGAGGGTGCGAGTGCCACCTGGATACGATTTTCGCAAGTAACCTACCCGAGCACGCCGCTGTTGGTACGGTACAAATGCTGGAAAAGGGGTTTGTGTTTGAGTGCCCTCGTAACATAATTATGTTTTCTCGTACATTAAAAGTACAATCTGACGCCACAATATGTGTAGGTTGTGGTTAAGAAGTACTTTACCATTTTTCTCGAGGATTTCACTGGGAGGAATTCAACTTTTGTTCAATAACACCTTGCTCCACGCGGAGGCCCTGCGCGGTCGGGGTGGTTCGGCATGATTTTCTCCGCCACGGACACCGACGGCGACGCCCGATTTTCCGCGACACGGGGCCCTTAACGCTGTCGCGTTAAATAGACTTCGTGCTCAGCAAGCTTCTTCGGGTGGGTATTCGTATTGATGTCGTGACCTACGCTGTAGTGTGAGCCTTGCCTTCCCGTGCTGAGGGCCTGCGAATACAGCATAACAGTGCCGTTCAAGACATTTCGGCGTCCTTATTTTGGTTAAGCTCGGTTCACTTTCCTAACGGAAAGCCCATGGTGGTCACCCAGTACCAAAAACTGCATGTTAGATACGAAAGAAAGGTAAGCGGAATGCGTTCAGGCGCGTGTGTCGACTTCGTAGCTTGGGCAGCGATTGTTCCGGTACAGCAAATAAACAAGACTTCACGGAACATAATGGTTTCAGTGTCCTGTGTTTTACATGCACATGAATGAACCGCATTGGAGTACTCGTAACCACAAAAAGAAAAGCAGCATATGTTTAGTGCACACAGAAACCGGGATGAGTCAGCGCCTCCTGAATGGCACAAGGGCGGTGCACTTCGATCCATGATGTCATCCTACCTTTCCCAACTGCCGTAGCAATCAATGGGGACGCTCCCGAGCAAGCTACGGTGATTTTGACGTCAGCGCTTTCGTCACGCAGGACTTGCGATGGAAATTCGGCCGAAGTAAGCAGAGTGCACAGGCCTGCTATATAGGAGGCGCTGGATGAGCACGCATGAATGCCTTACTTTATTTTTTTTTCTTTTGCGCAATCTGTAGGTGCTTGAACTGCTATAATTGTGCAGTGCTCACATTCAGCCACACGACAAGCATGTTCAGCCGTTCCTAACAGAGCTGGTGTCCCCTTCAGCGATGTCGTACATGAATACACAAATCATTCTGTGTTCTATATTGACTGCGAGGGAGAAAATAAAGCGCCTGTGATTGGCAGAACACGCTTTAGAAGATGTTATGCTTTATATCGTGCACACTGCACAGACCGAAAAGTTGGTTATGTTGCTGAATGTGTCCGGTGTCCCTGTGAAACGTTGCCCATACTTCCATCGTGTCAAAGTCTTACGTAAACACGTAGGACATAGAGCTTTCCCTTCCGGCTGCCGTGCAGCGTGCGATACATAGAAAGAACTTTATTGTATGCAAATCGATCGTCGTATGCTAAAATCCCTCAGCGATCGAGATTATCGAGGTGACAAAGCTGGGTTAAAATGCAGCACAATGTATGCCGGTAGCACGCGGCACAAACATGGTACTCGTCTTTAAAAAACAACTAGATCTCATCTATTATATTTCATACAGTGCCTCAAGTCCTCAAGAAATGTGTATAGTTAGGCAGATCTCGCAGAGAAAAGCTTGGCCAACTGGACGACGTTGCAACTACAGTGAAGCAGACGACGCATAGCTCCGTTGTAGCCGACGATGGCACATGGGGCTCTCGCTAAATTTTCGTGGGAAATTTTTGCGATCTCAAATGGGATCGCATTAAAGAAGACACACTTACGTAACGGCGTTCAGAGGCGACAAGAGAGCTGCAGTGTTTTCGGAACCAGCCACCGCAAGTGATAGATGAATGCTACAGCGCCGTTCCCACAGTCCCCTATCATCATAATCATAATCATCATCATCATAACAAAAACACATGGTGGCCGCCTACAAGCCGGAGCTGGAAATTCTCATCTATTCATTCTAGAGAATTGGCCAAGAATGGGCGCACACCCAGTGGCTATTTACATAGTCATAAGATTACAATTTACATAATCATAAGATTATGTAAATGAAAGAATTTGCTGGATACAATGCGTTATTCTATTAGATCCTCGAGCCGGAATTTTATGCCCCTGATTTATGTCAGAACTTATTTTTTGTAAAGCAGAACATTAGGTTACTGGTGCTATGTTTTCAGCTATCAGATACAGTGGTTATATAAGCTCGTTTGCTGGTTGCATTGGCGCGCACATAATCTTCGTTCACAGATATATGTGCGGAAATACTGACCGACCAAGCAGCAGCTGCCGTACAAAAGCAGGCCGAACCAAAGCCGGAAGCTTAGGCAAAGAGAGCTTCGTTTTATTTAGGGTAAAAAACAGAAGCAGGAACACACAATTACTGCATGCAAAGTGGCCATCTTTCAGTCCAACATTATGTATCTGTGCGGCCCATACATCGCAACACGTGACCAATTTAGATAGACCTGTACATCTTACAGTCACTAGCCAGTAAACGGTACACCTGTTCCTAGATTGCTCATACGAAAGTGCAACACATTGTGGAGCTGGGTGTTTAAGTACTCTGGCAGCAAACCACCTGTTAAATATTATGGGGTTTTACGTGCCAAAACTTAACGTGCCAAATATTTAAGCATACAAAATAAAGTTGTAATTTAACAACAGATCATATTGTCGCAACGTTAAAAACAGAGGTCGCACAGCCCTGATCAAGAGGAATAGCAGCAGGTCGCGTTTTTAATACAGCGTGCTACTGCGACTTCTTCTTCTTCACCGCGCCTGGATAGAAACGCGCATGCCTGCTCGCATAGTCCTCCTCTGCATCGGAGTACAGGCGCGGCATTTGCGTCCCTCCGAAGGAAGCATCGTGCCGATGCGCAACTTAAGCATATGAGGGCGACGTACAAATGGCACAGAGTAACACGCGCAAAACAAAACTGCAAAAAAAAAACAGAAAAGAACAAACGAAATTAGTTCCACAGATACGGCTTCATCCGCACCCCATGCACCATTTCGGGTAAGTGCTTGCGGCGGCTGGAGCTACTGTCACTGTCAGGAACGACCTCGTAGGTCACGTCGCTCAGGCGTCTAATCACTCTGTACGTCCCAGAGTACCGTCTCAGCAGTTTTTCGGAAAGACCACGATGGCGTATGGGTATCCAAACCCATACTTTCTCACCGGGAGTGTAGAGAACGGACCTGTGTCGAAGATCGTACCGTTTTGCATCTTGGCCTTGCTGATAGCAGATGCGTACGCGGGCAAGCTGTCTGGCTTCTTCGGCGCGCTGAGTAAATTCGACAACGTCGGTAGGTATGTCGTCACACTCGTGAGGCAGCATGGCATCCAACGTCGTCGTGGCTTCGCGACCATGGACCAAGCTGAGGGGTGTCATTCGAGTAGTTTCTTGTCGAGCGGTATTGTATGCTAAAGTTACATACGGCAAAATCTGATCCCAGTTCTTGTGCTCCACGTCGACGTACATGCATAGCATGTCTGTGGGGGTCTTATTAAGACGCTCGGTTAGTCCGTTGGTCTGGGGATGATATGCGGTTGTTTTCCGGTGGCTTGTACCACTTAGTGTGAGAACCGAGTGAAGAAGTTCTGCAGTGAAGGCAGTTCCCCTGTCTGTGATGACTACTTTTGGGGCACCGTGCCGAAGAACGACATTTTCGATGAAAAAATGAGCCACTTCGGCTGCTGTGCCCCGCTGCGTAGCTTTAGTCTCCGCGTAGTGCGTCAGGTAATCGATTGCGACAATGATCCATTTGTTGCCGGCTGTGGCAGTTGGAAATGGCCCCAGGAAATCCATTCCAACTTGGGTGAAAGGCTGTCCTAGTACTTCGACTGGATGTAAGAGACCTGCAGGCTTGCCGGGAGGTGCTTTGCGTCTTTGGCAGCCGGAACATGTTTGTACATGATATTTCACAGCAGCGGGTAGCTTTGGCCAATAGTACTTGCGTCGGAGTCGGGACAGCGTTGTCGTGTAGCCTAGATGACCTGAGGTGGCTTCATTGTGGCATGCTGTTAGTATTTCTTTGCGAAGTGATGTCGGTACGACAAGCAGGTACGTGCTGCCGCTGGCAGAAAGGTTCTTATAGAGAACATCATTCCGCAGACAAAACGACGGCAGTCCCGTGGCATAAAGTCGCGGGACGTCTTTACTTCGGCCTTCCAAGAAATTAATTAGCGGGAGCAGCTCTGGGTCGTGGCGCTCCTCCTGTGAAATGGTGACGCCGTCGACGACTCCCAAAAATGCAGCGTCCATGTCCACGTCATCGGTACCTGCGGGCTCGACGGGTGACCGCGAAAGGCAGTCGGCGCCGGTGTGCCTTTTCCCTGATTTGTAAATTATGGTCATGTCGAACTCCAGAAGCCTAAGACTCCAGCGCGTCAGACGGCCAGATGGATCTTTCAAGTTAGTCAGCCAACAAAGAGAGTGATGATCACTGACAAGCTTGAATGAACGGCCGTACGGCGAAATTTGGTAACCGCCCGCACCACGGCGAAGCATTCCTTCTCGGTAGTCGAGTAGTTTTCCTCCGTACGAGAGAGAGTTCGGCTGGCGTAAGCGATTACTTTTTCGAAGCCGTCTTGCCACTGCACCAGTACGGCCCTCAGACCAACATTGCTCGCATCGGTGTGAAGTTCTGTACGGGATTCCAGGTCAAAGTGCGCGAAAACTGGAGGCGTTTGCAGGCGCTGGCGTAGTTCGTCAAATGCTACTTGCTCATTTTCACCCCACAGAAAGGAAACATCGTCTCGTGTAAGGCGTGTTAACGGGGCAGCAATAGGTGAGCAGTTCGCAATGAATCGCCGGTAATAGGCGCAAAGCCCCAAGAAGCGCCTCACTGCTTTCTTGTAGGATGGTGTGGGGAACTTTGCCACAGCGTCTATTTTATCTGGGTCAGGTCGTACACCCTCGTAACTGACGACGTGGCCGAGGAAGCACAGTTCACTGGAACCAAAATGACAATTCTCGGGCTTTAACGTCAGGCCAGCTGAGCGTATGGCTTGAAGAACAGTGAGTAACCGGCTTAGGTGCTCCTCGAATGTAGCTGAGAACACTATGATGTCGTCTAAATAGACCAAGCAAGTTTGCCACTTCAGGTCTGATAGTACGGTGTCCAATAAATGCTGAAAAGTGGCTGGCGCTGAGCACAGACCGAAAGGAAGTACCTTAAATTAGTAAAGACCGTCGGGGGTCACGAAGGCCGTTTTCTCACGATCTCTCTCATCGATCTCTATCTTTAAATACCCGCTTCGTAGGTCCATTGAAGAAAAATAACGTGCATGCCGCAGCCTGTCCAGCGAATCGTCTATACGTGGCAGCGGGTAGACGTCTTTCTTCGTCACTTGGTTTAACTTGCGGTAATAGATGCAGAAGCGCAAGCTGCCGTCTTTCTTTTTGACCAAGACCACGGGTGACGCCCAGAGACTGTTCGAAGGCGTATCACGTCATCCTCGAGCATCTTCGTCACTTGCTTCTGAATCTCTTCACGTTCCTTTGGAGCTACACGGTAGGGGTTTTGTCGAATCGGCCTCGAGGTATCATCCGCGTTTATACGGTGCTTGGTCAGTGGTGTTTGTTTCACTTTTGACGTAGTCGAAAAGCAATCTTCGAACTTGTGTATCAGCTCCAAGAGGCGCTGTCTCTCAGAAGGCGACAGGGTGGAGCTGACGTCGAAAGACAAATGTGTCGAGGCCGGAACGGTCGTTTCTTGACGTTGTACAGCCAAACAATCTTTTACATGGGTGACTTCGTCGCAGTATGCAATTGCGGGGCCCTTCTGAATGTGACGGCGTTCGTCGCTGAAGTTCGTGAGGACTTCCGCATGCCTATGAGTCATGTCGAGTAGGCCTCGAGCAATCGAAATGCCTTGGGTTAGCAATAGTACAACGTTTTGCTCCGCGATCACATCCCCATGGTAGGGCTGCTGGCACGAGACAGATACAAGGCGGCAGGAACGCGGTTGAATGGTCACATCGTCGGCGATTCGCAGACGCTCATGTTGCCGTCATGAATGGTGTCGGCATAGTGGCTTGCAGAGAACGTCAACATACCGCCCGGAATATTTGTGACGGCGCCGTGATCTCGCAGAAAATCTATCCCTAAGATGAGGTCTCTGCAGCAGTCGGGGAGAATGACGAAACTGGCAACGAAGCTGGAATCACCGATGTGGATTTTAGCGGTGCATGTTCCCGTTGGTGTCATTAACAGGCCACCGGCACTTCTTATGTGTGGCACGGTCCACGGCGTCTTCACTTTCCGAATGCGGTCGGCCAGCTCCTACCGCATGATTGAGAAGTCTGCGCCAGTATCAACAAGTGCTGTGACATGATGTCCATCTATCAGAATGCTAATATCGGCACGGGCAACGTCGTCAGCGTTAGTGTTCATCGTCGTCGTATCGTCTTATTGGGTAGCGTGGTGGGTATTTTTGGCGTCGCGACACTGGGCAACCTTCCCCTCGGAGGTCGCTGCCGTTAGCTTCCCCGGCGCGGACTAGGGGAAGGACCACCCCTGACGACGTGAGCGAAACTCTGGCAGATTGGGGAAGTGTAACCGCACAGGTGACGGGGACTGCAAGCGATGACGTGGTGAAGCTGCTTGGCTGGTCGACAGGTGATCACGATTCGGGGCACAACGGTCGTCAAAGCGCAGAGAAGCGGCGGGCGAAAAACTTGCCACCCCAGCCTCTCGATGGGGACAGTAACGGGCAATGTGTCCAGGTTCCCCACAGTGGAAACAGAGTGGTCGACGGTCGGCCGTGCGCCACAAGTCAGTACGGCGAACAGGAGGCCGTCTCACAGACTCTCGTTGCCACCACGGCACGGGAACGGTCCGAGGCTGAAATGGTGGTACCTCCGGTGAATGGGGAGGACGTCGGACCACGTCGGCATAGCTCAATGGACGTGCCTCAGGGCATGGAGCTGGTTGAGGAGAAGGCTTGCCGCCACTCTTGGCGCACGACTTCGTTAACAGAAACGACTGGAGATTCCGTAGCAGGAATGCTGAGGGCTCGCAGCTCTTCACGCAGAATGACTCTACTCATTTCCTGTAAAGAAGGCTGGTCAACACCATGAGCTGCGGCGCTTATTGGTGTGTTGTTGGGTAGGCGGTGAAGGTGGCGGCAACGTTGCTGAAGTGCCCGATCAATGACAGTCGCTTCTTTGATGAAGTCGTCGACCGTTGTGGCCGGGTGTCGTACAAGGCCTGCAAACAGCGGTTCCTTAATTCCCCGCATAAGATGACGCACCTTCTTCGCCTCGGTCATATCGGGATCAGCTCGGCGAAACAGACAGGCCATATCCTCCGCATACATGACCACGGATTCGTTCGGCTGCTGTACGCGAGCCTCAATATGTTGTTGCGCGTAATCGCGCCGGTCCGAGCTTGCGAATGTATCGAGCAGCTCACGCCGAAAATTGCCTCACGTGTGGAAGCTCGCTTCCCTGTTCTCGTACAATGTGCGAGCACTCTTTTCGAGCGCGAAATAAGCATGGGTCAGCTTCTGTCGCTTGGTCCAGTGATTGACAGCACCGACGTGCTCGTGCTGATCAAGCCAGTCCTCGACATCTTCAAAAGCATCACCATGGAAGGTTGCGGGAACGCGAGGCTGTTCAAGAGTCACCTGGGAAAGGCACGGCGCCGTCTGAGAAGAAGGAAGAGTGGCCGATGTTGTTGGAACTGCCATGCTGGTGGGAGGCGCAACGGGAGGGAATTCCGGGCTCAGGCCGAGCAGGCGCCGACTGAATGGATGGACTGGAGTCATGACGAGAGGTGGAGCTTCCGGACAGGGTGTACGGGGCCTGATAGGGGTTGAACGCATGAGGTTGAAGGCTCCAACACATCCACCAGTGTCGCAGCGTCAAAAACAGAGGTCGCACAGCCCTGATCAAGAGGAATAGCAGCAGGTCGCCTTTTTAGATGTAGATGTAGAGCCTTGGAGTTACTGGCACATACCCACTCTGGAGGATTGGCCAAGAACCGGGTAGGTTGAAATAACAATGAGAAAGGAGATTTAAAGGTGAGTGACTATGAACTTTATTGAGATCCCGAGGAGAATGAATATAATGCAAACAAAAATGTGGGAATATATACGCATCTGAGAATGAATATTTAGAATATATCAAATGACTTCAATAGAATAAAGGAATAAATAATGACTAAATAAAGAAGTAAACAGCTAGTCATCAAATTGGTAAAAATATTTCGGAACCCTAAGCCCTGATTTTGTCATCTAAATCTTTCTGACCCTGCAGTGTAATTCTGGATGGCATCGATAACCTTCCTGTCGCTGTGCCCAAGGGTAGAGGCCCCCAATGATAGTAAATTTTGAGCGTTTAATTCTAATCTAAGAAGGCGGAAGATGTTTCTGAGGTTCTTTTTCGCAATTCAGAATATCTTTGACAGACAATGAGAAAATGATGTAATGTGTCATGTTGTCCACAATAGGGACAGTTAGGTGAGGGAAGCAGACCAGCTCTGTGTAGGTAAAAATTTTTAAATAGAATTCTTCAGCGAAGTCTAGTGATTGCGACTTCAAGTGATCGCGTTTGACAGAGTTTGCTATTCCAATGATGCGAAAAGTGCTAAAAATCTGAGGCGTTTGTTAAAGAAGGGGCGTGAAATTCACGCAGCATCATTTTTCTCCGAAATCTAGCCCCTATGATGAAAGCTGAAACCGGTAGTATATGAATTACCGGGCCATTCAGGGACGCTTTCGCCAACTAATCTGCCATTTCGTTTAGAAATAAGCCCTTATGCCCTGGTACCCACACCAATCTAATCAAAGCTATCTGAGGGGGCACTAACGACCTGAAAGCTCGCAAAACCTGGGAATTATCGGAAGCTGTGAGGGAGGAGTACAAAGATAAAGAATCCGTCACGATCACTGGAACCTGTTGATGTATTGAGTTTACGGAGGGCTAGAACGACAGCTAAAAATTCCGCTAGAAAAACCGGTACGAAGTCTGGGAGGCGAAGAGAGAACGACCAATCAAGAATAGGAGAAAATATTCCAATTACACACTTTTCTTCATTTTGAGAAGCGTCAGTGGCAATAACTGTCTGGATCGGAACGTGCAAAAAGTAATTTAAGATTGAGCTTAGCATGCGGTAACATAATGCCTTTGCATTTTTAGGAAAAAAATCATCATACTGAATTTTAATGGAATTGGTGTTGTAAACAACAGGACTCACCTCACGAATTTGTATATTTAATTGATCTAGAAGAGTTTGAATAAAAATAAGTTGTGTTGTGTGGAATCGCGGCCAGTACAAGCCGAAAAACAAGCCCGGAGATAAAAACTGTTTGTGAACGCCTTATAGGGGATTCATATAGTCTTAAATATGACTGCACACCTAATAATCGAAACCTCGTAACAAGAGATGGCATCCTAGCTTCCAGATGTAAAACTTCATTTGCTACAAAGTTAGGTAGCCCTAAACATTGTCGCAAGGCCTGCCTGTCCAGAAGAACAAGGGTGCCAAGTTTATATGCAGGAGCTCCAGAGTACAGTACACATCCAAATTCCGATACCGGTCGAACATAAATGCTGTATATTGTTAAAATCGTTTCTCTTCGCATTCCTGATCGACTGTTGCTCAGCCTACGCAGCAAGCCAAGCGCACGAACACCTTTTGTTGCAATATAGTCAATGTGCGCCTTCCAAGACAGTGAACCGTCATATATCACGCCAAGATACTTGACTGTCTCTACTGGTGGGGTAATTTTTAGATGATAGGAGTGAGAAATATATATGGGGTCCTTTAATGGAAACGCTAGCACTGAGCATTTGTTAACGTTGAGACAGAGATGCATCGCATCAAGCCATCTTTCAATAGCAGACAAGTATGTCTGTAATACTTGATAAAGTTTTTGGATGTCATTTGCCGATGAGAAACACGCTATGTCATCAGCGTACACATAAGTATGTACATCATCATGACATGGGACGGAACTCATTAGAATATTAAATAAGACTGGAGAAAGTACCGCCCCTTGTGGAACGCCTCTTGACTGCGCCTACCTAGCCGAAGAAATGCCGCTTTTTGGAAGCAATAAAATTCCCTGTTCCTTAAAAATTCTGAAATCCATACTTGAAGGTACTTTGGAAGGTTACTCTTCTGAAGCTTATTGATCAATATCACATGTTCAACACTGTCACATGCTTTTGAGATATCTAGAGTGACCAATGCCGCATACTGCCAATGGCGCTGTGCCAAATGAATACGGCTTTCATGGTCAATATGGGCCTTCCATATAAAGCACTGTGATCTGAAACCAATTTGCTTCGGACTCAGAATCGATCGCTCATTAAGAAAATTTACGACACGAATATTGCTAACTCTTTCAATCAATTTTACTAAATTTGAGGTTAACGCGATTGGCCAGATATTGTAACCAACTGTTAGGACAGCCGTTTCTACAAAACCTAATTTATTCTGGGCGAACTTATGCCCGTCAACTAAAGGTTGCAGACTCAACCAAAAGCGTCCCTTGAGCTTCACTTCTTCGAACGTTGTTCTCCTCTTTTTCACCTCCTGTCGCGTGCCATTCATCCGATCCTCGAGCACGAGCCACCGGTCTGTCTGCACGTGGTGTGGGTACGTGCGCAGCGTTGCCTTGTGGTGCCCTGCCTGACGCTTATGTTGTGGCGGTTCTTTTGAGACACAGCTATGATGCGGCGGGCTTATTTTTGTTCTCAGTAAGCTGGCGGCATTAGTCCCCCTCCGAAGAAGCATCGTCCCGATGCGTAGAAAAGGCCTAGACAGGCCGACAGTTTTAAAAGAACAAAGCTGAGGGACGGCCGGTGGTATTCTTGGGCACATCTGAAAATTCTGTTATTCAATACTTTTCGTAGTAAGGCTTCATTCGTACTACGTGTACGACCTCTGGACGAGTCCTGCGTCGTGTGGAGCACACTTGACCTTCGGGAGTTACCGCGTAGTTTAAGGGACTTAGCCGGCGAAGTACTTTATAGGGGCCAAAATAACGGCGCAGTAACTTTTCCGAAAGACCGGGTGTACGTATAGGCGTCCATACCCGCACTTTGTCTCCAGGGTTGTACTGCACCTCTCTTCGCCTTAGGTTGTATCGGTTTGCGTCGACGTGCTGCTGTTGGACGATGCGGTGCCTCGCCAACTGTCGTGCCTCTTCAGCCCTTTCTATGTATTCACTAACGTCAGGGTCGTCTTCGCTGCTGTTATTCACAGGTAACATCGCGTCCAGTGTCGTTGTTACGGTCCGGCCGTAAACAAGTTCAAATGGCGTAAACTGTGTCGTCTCTTGTCTGCAGTATTATACGCAAAGGTAGCGTATGGTAGAATACTGTCCCATGTTCGATGCTCTATGTCCACGTACATCGAGATCATGTCACCGAGCGTTCTACTGCGCCGTTCAGTCAGGCCATTTGTTTGCGGATGGTATGCTGTGGTTTTCCTATGATCAGTATGCGTTAGTTTCATAACAGACTGCATCAAAAGGGCCTTAAAAGCTGTTCCCTTGTCTGTTATGACAACCTTAGGCGCGCCGTGTCGCAATACGATGTGTGTGACGAAAAACTGAGCCACTTGAATGGCGGTTGCTGTTGTGATAGAAGAAGTCTCGGCATACCGGGTGAGGTAATCGGTCGCTACCACAATCCATCGCTTTCCCGAGGACGAAACGGGCAATGGCCCAAGTAAATCTACTCCGATCTGTTCAAATGGTACTGCTGATGGCTGTATTGGTTGCAGAAGGCCCGCTGGTTTGAGTGGCGGTGTTTTGCGCCTTTGACAATCTCGGCACGATTTTACATAGTGCTGCACTGAATTCATCAACTTCGGCCAGTAATATTTTTGGCGGATTCTTGCCACAATTCTACTAACGCCCAAGTGACCAGCTGAAGGGTCATCATGGCAAGCTAAGATCTCAGGTCGTAGCGATGATGGTACGAGAAGTAGAAACGTCTCACCACTGGGCTCGAAGTTTCTTTTGTAGAGGATGTTGTTCTTGAGGACATACGATCACAATCCGCGGAAAAAAAACTCGTGGAACTTTTACTTGCCGAGCCTCCAGGTGCTGGATGAGCAGGAGTAATTCCGGGTCAGAACGCTGATGATGTGCCATTTCCGACGTGTTCACAGCCCCAAGAATCGGGAAATCTTGCTCGTATTCAGCAGCAGTAGATTCGATCGGTGCACGTGATAAGCAATCGGCATCATTGTGCTTGTAACCGGACTTGTAAACGACCGTGATGTGACATTCCTGTAAACGCAAGCTCCACCTAGCGAATCTTCCAGAAGGGTCCTTGAGGTTCGCCAGCCAGCACAATGAATGGTGGTCGCTGATGGCTCGGAACGGTCTGCCGTACAAGTATGGCCGGAACTTGCTGATAGCCCATATAACCGCCAGGCATTCCTTTTCTGTAGCTCGGTAATTTGTTTCAGCTTTCGATAGAGTACGGCTTGCGTAGGCAATGACTTTTTCTTCTCCATTCTGCCACTGAAAAGTATGTCGCCGAGACCAACGTTACTCGCGTCGGTGTGGATGTCTGTTTCGGCATCTTCATCAAAATGGTCAAGTATGAGAGGACTCTGCAGACGTCGTCGTAGCTGAGAGAAGGCGTCTTCTTGTTCTTTCTGCCACACGAAAGGGACATCTTCTTTTGTAAGCCGCGTGAGTGGTTTGGAAATTTTAGAAAAGTTTTCTACGAAACGCCTGTAGTAGGCACACAGTCCCAGGAAATTTCTTAACCCTTGGCTTCGGAAACTTTTCTATTGCCGTGATCTTCTCAGGATCAGGGCGGACGCCTTGATCACTGACAATGTGTCCGAGAAAGCGGAGCTCGCGAAAACGGAAGTGACATTTTCGGGTTTTATGGTCAATCGCGCCGTGCGAATGGCATCCAGAACTGCCCTCAGCCGCTGCACATGCTGCTCGAATGTAGTGGAGAAGACCACCACATCATCAAGGTAAACGAGGCATGACTGCCATTTCAGTCCAGAAAGAACAGTGTCCATCATCCACTGGAAAGTGGCGGGCGCAGAACACAGACCAAATGGAAGCACCTTAAACTCATATAAACCTCCGGTGTCACAAATTCCGTTTTTTCGCGATCTCGCTCGTCCACTTCTATCTGCCAGTACCCGCTTTTAAGATCCAAAGAAGAGAAGAAGTGAGCATCGCGCAGTTTGTCCAAGGTGTCGTCGATGCGTGGGAGTGTATAAACATCCCGCTTCGTGACGAGGTTGAGTTTTCTGTAGTCTACACAAAAACGTAGGGTGTTATCCTTCTTTTTCACCAGAACTACCGGAGATGCCCACGGGCTATTGAATGGCTCTATGACGTCGTCCTTGAGCATTTCCTGTACTTGACTTCTTATCGCTTCCCTTTCATTTGGAGCCACTCGGTACGGGTGTTGGTGCACAGGTCTTACGGGTTCTGCGACTATAATGCGGTGCTTTGCAACGGGAGTGCGATGGTCTTTCGATGAAGTAGAGAAGCATTCGGCGAACTCTTTGACAAAGCTCACAATCGTATGTCGTTGTGGTGATGACAGCTCTTGGTCAATATCGATAGATGCGAGCACACTGTCTAAAGTCCCAAGTGCTGGTGATGGTGTATCGAGAGTCGATATATCCGTAACTTGTTTATAGCCATGAAGAGATGCTATGGCTGTTCCCTTCGCCACGTGTTGTGCCTCATTGCCAAAGTTAGTCAAGAGGACAGCCGCACATCCGTTACGCAGGTGAACAAGGCCCCTTGCCACACATATTTGCTTTTCCAGTAGCAGCCCGATATTTACGTCTACAAGTCCCTCATAGTCTCGAAATGCGTCGCTCCTTACAATGACAGTCACACTGCACCTTGCCGGCACCGTCACGTGTTCATCCATAGTACGCAGAGAGGCAACATGTGGCTGTTCCACATCAGAAAAAGCGACAGCATTTTCCGTAGTAAACAACACGCGAGATTCTTGCAAGTCGATTATTGCGCCGTTTGCTTGCAAAAAGTCCATGCCCAGGATCAGATCATGGGAACACTCGGGTAGAACAATAAAGCTGCGGACGCACATAAAGCCACTAATTCCGATCCTTGCTGTGCACATTCCTACAGGCTCGACTAAGTGTCGCCCGGCTGTACGTATCGAAGATCCGGTCCAAGGGGTCAATACCTTTTTCAATTTTCTGGCGAGTACACTACTAATAACTGAATAGTCAGCACCAGTGTCTATCAACGCAGTCACTTCGAAGTCGTCGGTGATGACACGCAACTCAGAAGTTGCGTCGCCATTACTGCATTTGTTCGTCGCGGTGTCACTGTCGTCGTCTCGTAGGGTTAGCGATGGAGGGCCTTCGGTTTCCTGGGAGTCAGCGGCCTTGCCTCCACAGGTCACTGGCTCTAGTTTTCCCGTCGAGGACTTAGTGAGCGACGCCTCGGTGACATGGAAGACGGACGCGGACTCGGCGACCGATAACGCATAGGCGCTGCCGATCGAGGCTCATGTTGCTTGGGTACGGAACGTTTCGGCGTGTAGATAAAAATGCTTCTATCTCGTATGGGCGCTCACCGTTTCGAGGGCAAGGCGCATTCACGGAGAAGCCACGAAGTCCCCCTCGGCGATACTGGCATTCCCGATACAGGTGACCAGCCTCGCCACAGTGGTAGCAGAAGGGACGCCGGTCTGGAGTACGCCATACATCGCTTTTACGTGGTCTTCCTTCCGGCATGGGCGGCATACTACGAGGAAGCATCTGGTGTGTCGCGGTAGTTCGGGCAGAGTCAGCGCGTCCAATGTCCTGCCGTAAAGCTTGGGCGTATGATATCCGCGGCTAACGCTCCGGTTGTGCTAGGGGCCGTACCTGAGGCTCTGGTTCACACATTACTTGTCGCACTTTTTCACGTACGACATCAGCAAGTGATGACACCGTAGGAGGGCTTTGAACCAGCTTCAATTTCTGCAGCTCTTCACTAACGACAGACTTCACCATTTCACGTAGGGCGTCGATGTTGCTGGGGAGGGCTCCTGTCCCAACTTCAAATAATGCGACGCTTGCGTCTCTATTGTACTGTCTTGCACGCTGCTGCAGCGTCTTCTCCATCGTCGTCGCTTCTGATCGGAATTCGGCTAGAGTGCGGGGCGGATTACGTACCAGGCCTGCAAACAGCTCCTGTTTAACACCGCGCACTTGGTGCCGTAATTTCTTGTCCTCAGCCATGTTTTGGTCGGCTCGGCGGAAGAGGTGGGACATGTCTTCAATGTACATGGTCACACGTTCATTGTTCCGCTGGTTCCTCGCCTGAAGAGCGGCTTCTGCCCTCTCTCTGCGGTCCGTGCTCGGGTACGTTGCAAGCAGCTCTCGTCGGAAGTCGTTCCACGATGATAACGACGCTTCGTGGTTTTGAATCCACGTTCGTGCAGATTCCTCCAGCGCGAAGTACACATACCGGAGTTTCTTTGTTTCGTCCCTACCGTTACATCTGGCGACACGGTCAAACTTTTCGAGCCAGTCCTCGGCATCCTCGAATGTGTCTCCGTGAAAGGATTCTGGCGTCAGGGGTGAGTCAACGACGATGTGAGGAGGGATCTCTTGAGTAGCCATCGCACTGGCTCCTAGGCTGACTGCCGCCGCTGCCCTTGGTGAATCGACGAGAGGACCAAACTCGGGGGCCTCACCTCGTATGCGACGACTTGTCCGTTGGTGGACAGGCGTTAATTCCGCTGGCTCCAAACTTCGGGGATCCGGGCTTCCTTCCCTGGCGCGTGTGGGGCTTGGAATCATACCCAGCACCTCCACCAGATATGTAACCAACAGTTACGACAGCCGTTTCTACAAAAACTAATTTATTCTGGGCGAACTTGTGCCCGTCCACTAAAGGTTGTAGACTCAACCAAAAGCGTTCCTTGAGCTTCACTTCTTCGAACGTTGTTCTCTTCTTTTTCACCTCCTGTCGCGTGCCATTCATCCGATCCTCGAGCACGAGCCACCGGTCTGTCAGCACGTGGTGTGGGTACGTGCGGCGCAGCATTGCCTTGCAGTGCCCTGCCTGACGCTTATGTTGTGGCGGTTCTTTTGAGACACAGCTATGATGCGGCGGGCATATTTTCGTTCACAGTATGCTGGGGGCAATATTGTCTAATATATAGCCGTCACCCGAATTTTTAAGCAAGGGAATGACCTTGGCAATTTTCCACTCCAATGGAACCCATACCCTTCTGGCGGAATAATTGATGATGTCTAATAAACATTCTTGTGATTCTGTATATAACATTTTTAACATGGTCGAAGTGATTCCATCGGGGCCCGGAGCCGCTGATGGAAAGCTTTCTAAGACATCTGATAATTCAGCCTTCGAAGTTTCCGTGAAATCTTCCTCAGATGGGGATAGCAATGGAGCTAATTGTTGTTGGGAAGAAAAGCGACGTTCTAGCCTTCTAGCGATTACCTCCACGGATCCTTTATTTCTTCAGGAAGCAACACTGCGGATTCTGCATTTATTGGTCGCGGAATCATTTTCTTGGCGCGTAGAAAGCTAAACAGCGCGCGTTTATTGTTTGATTTAGAAAGAAATGCAAGTTGCTGGGTGTCGCATTCATCTTTAGCCTTCAACACTGTCAGTCTAGAAGCTCCTGCATAGAATTTGTTATCCAGCAAGTTTTCAGGGCATTGATTATGTAACAGTTTTTTCCAAGCTGCCTTCCTTCGCCTGTAGTCACGCGAACAGTCATCATTCCACCAAGGGGAAGAATTCATTTTGACTGATTTTATAAAAAATTGAGATTTTTCCCGCGAATCGTTTAAAACAGAACAAATGCTCAGTGCTTTCGATTTTGGTTTAACATCAGTCAGAGAAGCCAATGCGGATCGCGAGGAATTTTGAAATTTACTGCAGTTTATGAAAATACGCGGTATTAGAAAGGCAGGAGGTAACTGGACGTAAAATATCAAAAATGACCGGTATGTGGTCGCTATTTGTGGCATGATCAGCAGTCGACCAGGCGGCCAGGGAAATGCTTCAGTTTGCAAAAGTGAAGTCTAAGGCAGAAGCAGCCTGACCTCTGACGAAAGTCGGTCGTCCTGAATTTGCGCACGTAAGATTGTCCTAGGACCAGTTCCATAAGCGATTGCCACTCTGATCTGTTTTTAATCCCCATGTGATATGGCGGGAGTTAAAGTCCCCAGCTAGTAAAACATCTTTTCCGCAAGTAGTAATGATAGTATCCAAAGGGCGCATGTCCTGAACACCTGAGGGAAAATATGCATTGGGTATAAAAAAATGGCCGACAGGATGGAAGGCTTATGTCAAACACTAGTATTTCATACTCGGAGGACAGTAGCCTTAGAGCTATCTTCGCCTTATGGCAAATTCTGGAAGATATCAGTGTCAGTAAACCACCTCCTCTCAAAAATCGATCTAATCGGAATGAACGATAATTTTTAAATGAATATTTCTATCTGGTGTAAGCCAAGTTTCTTGCAACAAGATAATATCAGGATTTAACTGAACGGTAAGACAATGTAAATCTGTATAAGCAGCAAATATCGAACGACAGTTCCACTGTAATACCCTCAAGGATCCTATTTTGAAGACAGTATTGCAGAAGCAACAACCTTCTCCAAAATGTTCTTCTTGAGAACTGTATTGGGCGGAGACTTTTTGGACTTGTTTTGAGGGGACATAGAAGAAGCTCGGTTCAACGGGGACCGGCTGTGTTTTTGAGCGCGTGCATCCAGGTCAACGTCTGTGGAGACGTGCAAGTCTTAGAGTATGTTGGTCAGGATTCGAGGAAGATGCAGAGTTCTCATAGCTGTTTGCAGAGGGAAGAGCGCCAACGTTATTTATATCTCTCCCTTCTCTAATAGGTGGAAGTTTAGTGGTGTCAGGAGTCATTGCTGTTGTTAACTGCAGAATACTAGCGACCTGGGTATTGACTACTTGAGATATGCATTCAGAGATGCTGACTACTAATCGCTCCATTGTGTTGGCCATTGCTTTTTCAACTGCGGCATTAATTAATACAGCGCGCTACAGCAACTTCTTCACCGCGCGTGGATAGAAACGCGCATGCCGGCTAGCATAGTCCTCCTCTTCATCGGAGTACAGGCGCGGCAATATTCCTTAAATCTCTTTCCCAGTCAACCGATTTGTGTTACTTTTTAATGCATTTTCGTATTATACCATGAGTAAGACTTCCTGCGCATATTTTGCAAAAAAAAAACAACATAATTTTTTAAACCCACAGCAAACAAGCACGCCCAGTATCCCTGTATTGATACAGTAACTATAAAAATTTATGCGAATGCCAATGCGTATGTGGAAAACAGTGATAAGCGAAGCTTTCTTTCACATTGACTAACATGTCGTCACTTCTCCGACTTCAGTTCTATGTATGTCAACGCTTCTCACTCAATGCATGCTCGCCTCCATTTTTTTTCTTTCCTTCCCTTCTTTTTTCAGACACAGCTGCTTTTGCGGCCGGCTTCTTCCCTTCTTGCCTCTTGTTCTACTTGTATATGCGGGTACCAAACCAGTCGCCAAAGCCTATTCATGCGGATTGACCAAGAATGTTCACATGCCGAGCAGCGAATGCCCAGTTGCACAATGACAATGGTCGAGGTTGCCTATGCGCACACATACTCATCAACTGGCACATGCCCAGTTGCTAATACCCAGTGGTTCAAATCGTCTATTCGAGCAGATACCCAGTGACCCTATTTTTATATTCGAAAAGGCTGCAGCAATCAGCATATGCAAACTATGGAGAATAGTCAAAATTATCTTGTATTTATAACGGCAGTTCGGCTTTCGAGGATTCAGTGCAAACGGTAGGGAAAGTTGAGGGCATAAAAAAGAGGGTGTTGAAGAACTACATTGAAGTTTAACAGTTTGTTCGTTGGTACCTTGATCCGACACACGTTTCTATGAATAATAATGTGCCATAGTGTGCATACCAAAATGCTAGTCAAAGCAGCATTACCATCACGAATAAAACATTTTAATGAAAAGCCATTTTTGCCTTTCCCGTCCACTTTGCGGAAGCTTGCCGGGTATATAATATCAGGCACTGGGAATATGCCACGGGATCTGTGCCGCTGGCTTTACGGATGTTCTTTTTTTTTAGATCCTACAAATCGTCTCCGGCAGATAGCGTAATTGTAATCCTTGAGCTAAATTATTCGACGCGGCGGAATTTACTCACACAAGAAATCGAAACGCATATTCTACTAATTTACAAAAAGTCCCTGATTCAATTCCTAATTATTTATTTATGTAACATACTGTAATTTAGTCATTGCAGCCGGTAAGCGTGCGAGGCATATTCACTTGAAATTCACTGGCAAAGATTTCTAAGGATCAGACGGTTTTCGAGATAAGCGCCATGGCACTTTCGGTAAATGGCACTATTCTTCCACTTTTTTAACTAAGAGCCTTTTTAATGCATTGCAGTACACAAGTAACTGGAACGCCCATGTGTTTCATTCAATATTTTGTATGGTTTAAAAATGACACCTGGTAAACGCTCCAGCAGACAACTTCGCCCACTGGCCGTGTGCCACTTGGTATGTGAACATTTCTGGCCAATCTCCCAAAATAGGTAAATGCCACTGGAGGTAGGTAGGTGCCCAAATATCCTAGCAGAACAAGAGCCAAGAAGTGACGCTGGCAACAGAAAATGGAAGAAATCTGAAGAAGAAAGCTGGGTTTTTGCATAGCAACCAGTTGCAAGTACACAGCCTAAAACCAACTTGGCCACAGTTTCACTGGGAGCAAAAGAGAGACTGAAAATAGCTTTGTTGTCCAAACAGCTTATCGTCCCAGTCGTCATCGCTAGTAACACATCAGGTGTTACATAGCAAAATTTCCCGAGTGTGAATGTGCGACGTGGAACACCTCGTTCAATGTAAACTGTTGTGCCTCGAACATGCGCATGTCACGCATAAGGACGATGGAACGACGATGAGGGTATAAAGACAATCGTATGACGTCACTGGAATGACTATAGCAGAATGACTACGATGAAACTAAAGCCCCTCCATCCACGCGCCACCGCCGCTTTTGCTAAGTAGCGCCAACCTTTCATGGGCACCGCTGTTCCCTGATTCGTCGCTCAAACCAGTTCCACTTCCGCAGTTTCCGCTTCCGAAGTTTCCGTTTCCGGTTTTTCTACTTCCGGGATTTCCGGTTCCTGAATTTTCGCTTGCTGCACGCTCGCGCGTAGCTCTACGCAGCAGTGACGTCGCTTCCGTTAAAAACTGTTACATCGTAGGCCGGACAGCGCACTTGACGCAGGCGAGGCAGACACAAGCTGACAAGCTGGAAGAATGGACATTTATTTCCAGTGCACGCCGAAGTATAAAGACAGGTTAAGGAAGGAGGGGAAGGGAAACAAAGTAAGGAAACATAAGATAGCCACCTAGAATGGCACGTGTAGCGGTCGACTTCATCTGAGAAATGATAAGATCACTGCAGTTATAACAAAAACGGAAGCTGGGACTACGTAAGTTCCGCTTGACGCCGGAAACTGAGGGGATGAGCGAGGGAGGAGCGTGGAGGAGGAGGGTAGGTTGGCGGTACTTAACCTGGTCGGCGAAAACGCGTATGGAGGGGCTTTAGATGAAACGACTACCACGGCCTGACGACTACTGTGTGACGACTACGCTGTGACAACGGTGGCGTGATGACAATGACGAAGGCACCCAACGCCTCCTAAATAGCAAGCATGTGCACTCTGATTTGTGACGTCATGCTACTTGGACCGAACTTTCGATTACTAAGCCCGGCGGGACGAAAGTGGTGACGTAAAAATCACCGCGGCTTACTCGGGAGCGTCCCCGTTAGATTCTGTGGCAGTCGGGCAAGGTCACATGACGTCATGAATCAAGAAGTACACAGGCCTAGTGCTATCTAGGAGGCGTTGAAGGAATCACGCCGGTGCATTGACGACGGCGATATGATGGTCACGTCGTGACGACATTGAAATGACGACGACGGCGTGACGACGACGGTATGACAAAAACGAGATAAAAAAATGGGCATGTTTGCACTCGGTCGTGCAAAGCTTAGGCATAGCGAAGCTGTCGATCCTCAAGCCTTACTGGCTGCAACTGCTAGGTATTAACTTGGTTGTGGCTAGGTCTTAACTTCCTTTACCTTAACTACGCATGTAGGAAGGTATTCTCAGCGATCATTTTCGGAGGTACCTTCCCTTTCGCGACATTTCGCTTGACTAGCGCTGGACACGTCGGCGCCTACAAGCGACAGCATTCCTGGCATGTCAGAAACGCAGGCAGGTTAACCAAGGTTGGAACAGTGCCAAGAACGCTGAGGCTAACCGCTCCATATCAATCGGTGAGCTTCGCTCTGTCGTGAGCTTTGCGTGGCCTAGTGCAAGCATTCGGCTTTTTTTTTCTCCTGGCTCCTCACGCCGCGGAGAGAAGAGAGGCGGGAGTCGGGAAGGGAGGGAGCTGGCGAGGAGGAGACCGCGTTCGCATGCGCCACGCCGCCCTTCTCCGCCCTCCTGGTTGCCATGGCTACGGCACGGCATATTCTTGATACGAACCACAAATTACGGCTGGCTTAAACAGCTTAGCTGTTAAAAAAGCTCATGTCAGCTATCTTGCGTGCGACGGCGATAATCGACGTGACGGAGAACGTTTTCGTTTGCCGGTGAACTCACACGCGAGCAAATGCTGCAGGCGACGCGACGAGAAGACAGTGCGATATGCTTGGTCGTCTGCTTCGGCTAGTAAGTGTCGCTGTTACGGTGGGCTCGCACTATCCGCTGCAATTTGCCCGTGGGTTTGTGAAGTACTGCCGTCATTTGTGCCCTGACCTATTTAGCTCATTACCCAATGGCGCGACTTCGGTGATTGAACGGTCGTGTACGCCGCCAGCACACCGCCGCTTGCGCAGCTAACCACACGGAGTACTGACATTTAGCGCTTCCTAGGGCACTGAACTCAAAACATTCCGGTGACTTTGCAATTGTACATACAACCCACGGAAACAGCAATCGTGTTTGTTCGTATTTCGTCTCGAGGTGCAGCGGCGGTGGACACGCAAAACACCCCGAGATTCCCCAACCGAGGAGGTGGCACCGGGCAGCGCGATACGCTTGGTCGTGTGCCTCCACACGACCAGGCGACGATAAACGACCATAAAATGATGATGATGTATGGTGTTTAATGGCGCAAGGGCCAAGTATGGCCAAAGAGCGCCATGCCAGTGTTTGTGAGTTTGCAGTGGAGCGATGGATTCTGAGAAGTAGGTGAGGCGTGCCTGTAAAGGGGCCTAAAAATAATCGCTGTATAGTGCGTAAAATATACATGTACTAAAATCATGGCAATGACTAATGAGGTGTACTATGAAAAGAAGAATGCATTGAAAAAGAATGACAGGATATTTAAAATATTTAAAATGCAGTAATTGGCAAGAAGCACTACTGCCTAAACAGAGCCCTTGAACCACAAGGGCCTGGAGGCATGTGCTATAAAAAACTACTATCACAGCGGCATCCTCTGGAGAGAGGATGCGCTACGAACTAGTTGGGCTAATAACATGCAGGACCACATCTTTCAAAAATTTGACGACTGCTTTGGCATTAAAAAGCGGTTCTTCACCAAGAAACATAATGGGATGAAGCGGGACATGATATTGGTACGCTTGTGGAAAATATTTCTTTCTTTCTGTTTCGGCTTCCCGGCACTCCACGAGGACATGGAGGACGGTCAGCCTCTCACCACATCTACCACAGGCTGGTGGTTCATCACCAGTAAGCAAAAAATTGTGGGTGCCGTACGTGTGTCCTATTCTGAGACGACAGAATAGGACATCAATTCGTCGTGTTTTCGTAGCTGAGGGCCAGAAACCTAAATGTGGTTTAATCATGCGAAGTTTATTATTTGTTTCAGCGTCCCACAAGTGCTGCCAGTGGACTCGCAGTTTCCTTCGCAAAAAAGGCTTCAGATCTGCGGGAGGAATAGTAGCCGCAGGATTAATAGCTTGCGATGTAGTTGATGTGGCCAACTGGTCTACAAGCTCATTACCCTCAATGCCTCTATGGCCAGGCACCCAGCATATAATCACATGCTGGTTAGATATTGTTACGGGCCGCCTCCTTGCATTAAGGAAGAAGACGACGATCGCCGAAAAACGCTGCGCGTGTTCAGCCATCTTGGCCATCTCTGCCAACAATCCCTGTAGATAAATACTATCCCTTTTTCGTCTATTTGACGCCCCGTCACACATTGGTGGGAGGTGCTGGGTATTCTCGCCAGACGACGGAGCTCCGAAGCAGTCGGCGCTGCGGTGCGACCACCATGGCGCACCAACCGGAATCTGCTTCTGCGCCGCGGACACCGATTGTTGTCGTCCAACCCCGAGACCCTGGAATGTTCAACGGCACCGATGGTATCGACGTTGAGTAATGGCTCACGCTATGCGAACGCGTGAGCGATTCCAACCACTGGGACCTGACAGTCATGCTGGCCAATGTGGTGTTTTATCTTAGTGGAACGGTGAAGTTGTGGTATGACAATCACGACGCCGACTTCGGAAGCTGGGATACATTCAAACAAAAGCTCCGTGACCTGTTCGGTAACGCCTCCAGTCGAAAAATCATTGCGAAGCAACAGCTGTCAACTCGCGCCCAGACGTCCACGGAATCGTATTTGTCTTACATACAGGATGTGCTGGCGCTGTGCCGGAAAGCTGACAGTAACATGTCAGAGTCTGACAAGGTTGGCCACGTCCTGAAAGGGATAGCGGACGACGCATTCAATCTGCTCATGTGCAGAAATTGTGCTACCGTCGATGCCATGATCGAGGAGTGTCAGCGCTTCGAGCAGGCTAAGAGCCGCCGTATTGAACGACCATTCGTCCGGCTTCCCAACACCGCTGCAACGTCTTCGTGTGAAGAGCGGCCGCCATCTAACCTTTCACCGCCGTCGGCCGAATTGACGAGGATTGTCCGTCGTGAAATCGAGGCAATGGCTCCCGCTAGCCTCTTTACCAACTCTAACGCCGGCGACTCGAGCACACCAGCGGTTTCGCTAGTCCAAGCCATCGTGCAAAACGAACTCGCGAATCTCGGGGTTCACGCTGCTTGCGCCGTTGTCAGCCCTACATCCGCTTCCGGGGCCCCGACATCGTTCCCTCGATATCCGCGGTTCGCTCCACGATCGCGAAACCCTGCTGATTGGCGAACTGAAGACGATCGGCCTATCTGCTTTCACTGCCGCCGTGTCGGGCACGTTGCTCGCTACTGTCACAACCGCTGGTCGTTCCCGCAACGTACTCCATTCTTTGGCCATGCTCGCCGCCTTGATCGAAGCCCTTTTGAGCCACTATCTGCAGCACACCCCTACAATCCTGACGCTGCCACGACATTGTCCAGCCGCTGGCCATCACCTAGAGGTCACCAGTCGCGTTCGCAACCGTACCGCCGTCCGTCCTCCCGCTCCCCGCCACCTCGCCGCGCCCCGTCGCCGAGCAACCGTGGCTCCTTCACTCCGGAAAACTAAACGATGCAGCGCCCGGAGGTAACGCTGCATCTACGACTCTGCCCGAAAACCCTCTAGTTACTCTGCCGACTCGACGCTGTGTGTTGGACGTTGACGTTGATGGCGTGACGATTTCTGCACTTGTCGACACCGGGGCTTATATTTCCGTCATGAGCTCTGGTCTTCGCCGTCGCCTAAAGAAGGTGGTCACACCTGCTGTTTCCCACGTTGTAAGAGTGGCCGATGGAGGAACTCCCACCATCCTTGGCATGTGCACCGCCCGCGTCACAATCGCCAGTCACCCAACTACTGTTTTATTTGCCGTTCTTGAACAATGTCCGTACGACGTTATTCTTGGTCTGGACTTTCTCGCGACTCATTCTGCCCTAATTGACTGTGCAACTGGCCTCCTGCAGCTCGAACTACCTAACCTAGCCGATGCCCCAACCACCCCTTCGGCACGTCTCTGCTCTCTCGACTATGTGCGCATGCCCCCGCAAGCCGCCATATATATCGCCATGGTCTCGAGCCCTCCTGTCGCTGATGGCGATTACGTGCTATCCCCGGTAACGGACGTTCTGCTCGCCAAGAACGTCGCCATGCCTAACACCCTCGTGACCGTCACCGGCAACCGCATCGCCATTCCTATTTTAAACTTCAGCGCCTCTCCTCAACTGATTCCGGCAGGCATGTCACTCGCCGCCATCACTGCTGCCGAAGACTGCGAGATTTGTGCGTTGGATCCCACCCGTTCCTCCAGTTCGTCCTTCCTTTGCACCACAACCAGTTCGCCGCGCGATGTCTTTGTCAGAATGATCCCTGATGACCTTCCTCCTGATCAAGCTACTGACCTTCGCCGCCTCCTGGAGTCTTACCACGACATTTTCGACTTCGACGATCGTTCTCTGAGCCAAACGTCTGTTGTCCAACATCGCATCGACACGGGGAACGCGAGCCCTATCCGTCGCCGTCCCTATCGTGTCTCCCTCGCCGAACGTCGTGTGATCCAAGGCGAAGTTGACAAAATGCTCACAAAAGGCGTTATCGAACCTTCTTCCAGTCCGTGGGCGTCCCCTGTGGTGCTAGTAAAAAAGAAAGACGGCAGCTGGCGCTTTTGTGTTGACTACCGACACTTGAACAACATCACACGCAAGGACGCCTACCCTCTGCCCCGAATCGATGACGCCTTGGACTGCCTCCACGGCGCCACGTACTTTTCCTCCATCGACCTACGCTCCGGATACTGGCAGATTACCGTTGATGCCATGGACCGTGAAAAGACTGCGTTCGTCACACCGGATGGACTTTACCAATTCAAGGTTATGCCTTTTGGATTGTGTAATGCCCCCGCTACCTTCGAGCGAATGATGGATTCTCTCCTTCGGGGCTATAAGTGGTCTACGTGTTTATGTTATCTAGATGACGTGATTGTATTTTCGCCTACTTTTGAGGACCACCTAGCCCGCCTGTCGGCCATTCTTGATGTGTTTCGCCGCGCTGGCCTACAACTCAACTCCTCCAAGTGTCATTTCGCTCGGCGTCACATCACCGTTCTCGGACACCTTGTTAGTGCTAGCGGTGTCCAATCTGACCCCGACAAGGTGCGTGCCGTCCGAGACTTTCCTGTTCCTCGCTCAGTTAGCGATGTACGGAGCTTTGTCGGCTTGTGTTCCTACTTCCGCCGCTTCGTCAGGAATTTTGCCGACATTGCCCGGCCGCTTACTGACCTACTCAAGAAGGACATCTCTTTTTCCTGGGGTCGTGCACAAGCTGCCGCATTCACCACCCTTGTCAGTTTACTGACTTCACCGCCTATTTTGGCGCATTATGACCCGTCGGCCCCTACAGAAGTTCGCACCGACGCTAGTGGCCACGGCATAGGTGCAGTACTCGCCCAACGCCAGAACGACCAGGACCGTGTCATTGCCTACGCCAGCCGCCTTCTCTCGTCGTCGGAGCGGAATTATTCGATAACTGAGCGCGAATGCCTGGCTTTGGTCTGGGCTGTGGCAAAATTTCGCCCTTATTTGTACGGCCGAACTTTTTCCGTTGTCACGGACCACCATGCCCTTTGCTGGCTCTCGTCGCTGAAGGATCCTACAGGAAGGCTTGGCCGCTGGGCGTGACGACTACAGGAATACACCTTTGACGTGCTCTACAAATCTGGCCGGATGCATCAAGATGCTGACTGTTTATCCCGCTATCCTGTCGATCCTCCCGACACCACCGAACGTGATACCGGTGACTTCGTCATGGCTATTGCAGATCTGGCCAACATACGCGCTGAACAGCAAAGTGACGACACGTTACGCTCTATAATTGACCGCCTCAATTCTCGTCAGCCCGACCCATCGCTTCGTCTGTTTGAGCTTCACGACGATATTCTTTACCGTCGTAGTACCACTCCCGACGGCCCAGAGCTTCTGCTTGTTCTCCCCAAGCATCTTCGTGCTACTGTTCTCCAGGAACTCCACGATGCTCCGACCGCTGGCCATCTTGGCGTATCCCGCACATACGATCGCGTGCGGCGCCGGTTTTTCTGGCCTGGTCTGTACCGATCTGTTCGACGCTACGTTGCTGCGTGTGACCTTTGTCAGCGACGTAAACGGCCCTCAGGGTTGCCTGCACGCCTTCTGCATCCAATTCACATACCCCAGGAGCCATTCTACCGCGTCGGTCTCGACCTACTCGGCCCATTTCCTTCGTCTGCTTCAGGGAACAAGTGGATCGCAGTTGCGACCGACTACGCTACGCGTTTTGCCATCACGCGAGCTTTGCCGACTAGTTGCGCCACTAACGTCGCCGATTTCCTCCTTCATGACGTCATCCTTCGTCATGGTGCTCCTCGGCAACTGCTCACAGACCGAGGCCGCTACTTCTTGTCGAAAGTTGTCGATGACCTCCTTCGTTCCTGTTCTGTGGAGCACAAGCTCACTACTGCGTACCACCCGCAGACCAACGGGCTCACCGAAAGGCTGAACCGCACCTTAACCGATATGCTGTCGATGTACGTGTCTGACGATCATCGGGACTGGGACAGCGCTTTGCCATACGTCACGTTCGCGTACAACTCCTCCCGTCACGACACCGCCGGTTTTTCGCCGTTTTACCTCCTTTATGGCCACCACCCTGCATTGCCTTTTGACACGCTCCTACCTGCTGTTCTACAACATACCACGGAGTATGCCCGCGATGCTGCCGCGCGAGCCCATCTGGCACGTCAGATAGCTCATGAGCGACTATCCGACTCACAATTATGCCAAAAGGACCGCTACGACCGCAGCCACCGGCACCTCTGCTTTTCTCCGGGATCTCTTGTGCTTCTCTGGACTCCTTCTCGTCGCGTCGGTCTCTCCGAAAAGCTTTTATCGCGTTACACCGGACCTTACAAGGTTTTACGGCAACTTAGTGAGGTGAATTATGAAATCGCCCCGCTGAACAGTTCTTCACCATCTACCCTGCCATCTCGTGACGTCGTGCACGTATCCCGACTGAAGCCGTACTTTTCCGTCACCTCCTCGTGTAATTAGTCTGCGCCGAGACGGCGCTCAGCCCGCCGGGGCGGTTAGATGTTACGGGCCGCCTCCTTGCATTAAGGAAGAAGACGACGATCGCCGAAAAACGCTGCGCGTGTTCAGCCATCTTGGCCATCTCTGCCAACAATCCCTGTAGATAAATACTATCCCTTTTTCGTCTATTTGACGCCCCGTCACAATATATACGCTCTGCATAAAATGGAATAGAGCTCAGTAAGTACAGGGTTTCTGTGTTTACACAGCGACTTCAATGCTTTCACAACACTTTGGGAGTCTCTAAATATAATAGTCTTTTGAAGTTTTGATTTCATTATAAACTTCACTGCCGATAATAGTGCGTAGGCCTCAGCCGTAAAGATGCTTGTCTCCGGGTGCAGTACACCGGATTCCGAAAATGATGGACCGACGGCTGCATAAGATACCCCGGCATGTGACTTGGAAGCGTCGGTATAAAACTCTGTACATGAGTGTTTAGATTGGAGTTCTAGGAAATGCATTTTAATGTGTGCCTCTGGCGCATGTTTCGTGACTTCTATAAATGATGTGTCACAATCTATGAGCTGCCACTGCCACGGCGGTAACAACCTTGCTGGAGGCATGAGACGTTGTTCAAGGAGTGGTACACCTAGTTCTTTGCTGAGGCTCAGCACGCGCAACGAGAAAGGTTCTCTCGCTGCAGGTCGATTGTGAAAGAGTGTGGTATTAGTCGTGTCATTTATGGTCGGATATGCCGGATGTTCAGAATTGGCGTTTACCTTGAGAAAATATGTGAAGCTGGAATATGTCCTTTGTAGGTGGAGTGACCACTCATTTGCCTCTACGTAGAGGCTTGCCACAGGACTTGTCCTAAAAGCACCTGTGGCCAAGCGGATGCCTAGATGGTGCACGGGATCCAGCATCTTTAGCGCGCTCGGCGTAGCAGACTGGTACACTATAGCCCCGTAGTCTAATCGTGTATGTATAAGGCTCTTATATAGGTTCATGAGGCATTTCCTATCACTACCCCACGTTGTGTGCGACAAAAGTTTAAGAATGTTCATTGTCTTTAAGCATTTGTTCTTAAGATACTTTATGTGTGGGATGAATGTAAGCTTGGTGTCTAGTATTAGGCCCAAAAATTTGTATTCGGTACTTACAGGTATCCGCTGTCCATACAGTTCTACGTCAGGATCAGCGTTCAATCTTCTGTTTCGTGTAAAAAGAACACAAGAGCTTTTATTTGTGTTGAGCTTAAAGCCATTTTCATCAGCCCATTTGGAGACTTTGTTGAGACCGAGCTGAACCTGTCGCTCACAGATGGTCAGGTTGCACGACCGAAATCCTATCTGTACGTCATCTACGTATACCGAATAAAACATACTGCGTGTAATGAATGAATGCAAGGAATTCATCTTTACAATGAAGAGCGTGCAACTAAGTACTCCACCCTGTGGACCCCCGTTTTCCTGAATAAAAGGTCTGGACAGAGTACTGCCAATTCTAACTCGAAAAGTACGGTTAGACAGGTAGCTTTCTATAACACTAAGCATGCTTCCCCGAATACCCATCTCGGACATATCCCGCAATATTCCAAAGCGCCACGTTGTGTCGTAGGCCCTTTCCATGTCGAGGAATACGGACAAGAAAAACTGCTTATGGACAAAAGCGTTTCGGATATTTGCCTCGATACGTACTAGATGGTCGGTTGTTGACCGGCCTTCTCTAAAGCCACACTGATATGGATCGAGCAGTTTGTTTGATTCGAGGAAATGCAGGAGACGGCAGTTAATCATTTTTTCGAATAGCTTACACAGGCAACTTCTGAGCGCTATTGGGTGATAGCTTGTCACTAAAGAAGGGTCCTTCCCCTGCTTCAGAACCGGAACGACAATTGCTTCGTTCCATGTAGAAGGAATGTAGCCAGCAGCCCATATTTTATTAAAAAGTGTGAGTAGAGTCATTTGGGTGTCTGTGTGGAGGTATTTGACCATATCATAGACTACTTTGTCAGGACCCGGAGCAGAGCTCTGACATTTCTTTAAGGAGGCTCTTAACTCGGCAATGGAAAAAGGGCTATTGTAGGGTTCGAACCGTCTGCACTTCCGATCTAATGGCATGCGTTCTATTTGTTCCTTGTGTTTAAGGAATGACTGTGTATAGTTGATTGAGCTAGACACGTACTCGAAGTGCTCCCCGAGAGCGTTAGCCTGGTCTTCCAAGCTATTTCCATAGTCATTTACCAGAGGCAAAGAGTGGGTTGATTGCCCCTTAAGCTTTCTGAGTCCATTCCACACTTTTGTTTCCTGTGTATAGGAATTAATTCCTGAGACAAACTTCTCCCAGCTGGCCCTCTTTGCTTGTCGCCGCGTCCTTCGCCCCTGTGATTTATTCTGTTTAAATTCGATTAGGTTCTCCGCAGTTGGGCATTTGCGTAGTTTTCCCCAGGCTTTATTTTGTCTCTTTCGTGCCTGTCTGCAATTATCATTCCACCAGGGAGCCCGTCTTTTGGATGTAGTCCCATTTGTCTGATGAATGAACTTCTCACCTGCGTCAATGATAAAAGCGGTAAAATATGATACGGCATCATCTATACTAAAGTTTCTTATAAAATCCTGTGATAGGTAGGTGGATTCCTTAAAACATTTCCAATCAGCTGAGGCTAGTTTCCAGCGAGAGACATCTGGAGGGGAGTCACGTTGCGTTACCAAGTTTAGACTTACTGGGAAGTGGTCACTTCCATATGGATTTTCGATCACATGCCATTCTAAATCAGAGAAAAGGGAGGCAGAGCCAATCGACAGGTTTATTGATGAGTATGTATTGTGATGGAGATTATGATAGGTTGGCTCCTTCTTATTGAAGAGGCATGCAACGGAGTTTAAAAGGAAGTTTTCTATCAGTCGACCTCGCGCGTCGCATCGCGAGTCGCCCCACATCGTGTTGTGGGCGTTAAAATCACCCACGAGCATGAAAGGCTCGGGAAGCTGATCAATAAGGTTATGAAGGTCTGTTTTTCCAAGTTTATGGTTCGGGGGTATATAAATGGAACATACCGTGACCAATTTGTTAAATAGGATAGCCCGAACAGACACTGCCTCAAGGGGCGTCCGAAGGGCGACGTGTCGACAAGCTACGGACTTGTTGGCAACTATTGCTACACCGCCGGAGGCGTTAGCCTCGTTACGGTCTTTTCGGAAGATGGTGTATTGACGAAGGAAGTTTGTGTTTGTAGGTTTCAGATGTGTCTCTTGAACACACAGCAACTTTGGATTATGTTTGTGTAGGAGTTCTGTAATGTCGTCGAGGTTGTGAAGAAGTCCTCTGACATTCCACTGTAGTATTTGTGTCTCCATAATGACAAATGTGTTTGTGCTGTGTGTTTAAGAGGTGAGGATTAGCTCACGGGGCCCTTTGCAGGCGCCGTGATACGAGATTTTTCTTTTCTGGAGCGGTCGAGAGATTCTCGCCGCTCCTTAGGCGCTGGTGGCGCCGTCTGGCCGGTTGTTGTGTCCATCGCATCTTGCGAGGCGCTGGACACGCGCTCTTGTGAGCGGTTAGTTGGACGTGAAGGCCTCGTCTCGAGGGACGAGACCTTGGAGGCCACCAGCCCTGAGGTCGATGGCCCCGTGTTCTGAGATCGCGGAGCAGCCTGAGCTGCAGCCGCCGAGGGGGCGGATGGCGTCGCTGGCGGCTCACTGCGTGTCAGCCGGACAGCCGCCGGAAACCGTTGTGTCGCTGCCCCCTGACGCGTCACATCGGCAAAGGTGTTTTTGGGCAGGTATGATAGCCGCCTACGAGCCTCCTTGAATGATATGTTCTCCTTTACTTTGATTGTTACTATTTCTTTTTCTCTTTTCCAGGTAGGGCACGACCGCGAGTATGCGGCGTGCTCCCCATCACAGTTTACACAGTGGAGAGAGTTTTCACGTGATTCCGAGAGGTGTTCGTTCGCACTGCATTTCGCACAAGTCTGACGGCCTCGGCAGTTCTGTGAACTGTGGCCAAATCTTTGGCATTTGAAGCAACAGAGAGGGTTGGGGATGTACGGCCTTACTCTGATTTTAATGTAACCTGCCTCGATGGTTTCTGGCAGCACACTGGAACCGAATGTGAGTATTAGATGCTTAGTGTCAATTTCTTTACCATCATGCCTCATTCTGATTCGTTTTACGTTGATTACATTCTGTTCTTTCCATTCTTCCAGAAGTTCAATCTCGGTAAGCTCCATGAGATCATCATCGGAAACTACACCGCGGATGGTGTTCATGGTGCGGTGTGGGGTCACTGAAACGGGTGACCCCACACATTTTGTACCCCAAGATACACTAGGTTAGATAGTTTTTCATGTTCCTTTTTGTCGTGAAGTTCCAAAAGAAGGTCCCCACTTGCTAGTCTGGATGCCTGATAGCCTGGGCCAATTGTCTGAGTTAGACATTTGGAAACGAGGAAAGGCGAGATCATTCTCGTTGTCTTTCCTGGTTTCTCACAGTGAATTACTTGATAGCGGGGGAAATTCTCGGTGTTACGGCCAAAAAATTTAAATACTTCTTCGGTGCGCCCTCGTTTCTGAGGGCGATCAGGGAGTTTGGGAAAGTATCTATCCATCCAAATTTGCAGTTTTCGGCAGTAACGCCAGCCACCCACCATGGAGCCCAAGAAGGGGACGCCACAGGTCTTATAGAAAACAAGTCCTGCGGACGCCAACTGTACGTCACCACTATAACCGAATATGAAGTAACCTAGGTTGGCTCCTCACACAGGGTTAACCCTCGCTGCCAAGAAGGTCGGAAGTAATATAGAAGAGAGTAGACGACAGGAAAGATGAAAAGGCGAGAAAGAAAGACGAAGATTGGAGAGAGAAACAGGAAAAGGCAACTACCGATTTCCCCCGGGTGGGTCAGTCCGGGGGTGCCGTCTACGTGAAGCGGAGGCCAAAGAGGTGTGTTGCCTCCACCGAGGGGCCATGAAGGTCCAAACACCCGGCTTCGGATCAACCCCCAGGATCCCCTTTTCCCCGGACACGGCTAAGCCGCGCAGGGTTAGACGCGGGATGGTCCAACCCTCGTGTGCTCGGGTACGTGGTGGCGCAACTCACCAAACGCCTGCTTACACAGACGCCCCTGCGGGCATAAACGACCATAAAAGGGAGCTCGCATATACCACTGCAGTTGGCCCGTGGCATGGTAGCCACTGCCGACAGTTGTGCCACGACGTGTCACTGAGGGATCCAGAGGGGGGGGGGGGGGGCGGCCTTTCCTGAGAATGCCAGCCCTTCAGCACTCACAATATAACCATACAGCGAGCCCCCCCCCTCCCCCCCGCCACTTCTTTACTGGGTGTATTGATGAGGGCCCTGCCATGGAGCCTGCCTTGAATCCGCCCCTACGACGTATCCATGGCCTAACAGTGATCTCAGGGATCGAGCTGTAGTACATCGTAGACAAATTACCACGCCTCACACAACCACACGGAATTAACCTAGCCACAATAGCGCTTCTTTGAACCCCGAATCGAAAACGTTCTCACATAACCCACAGATCCAGTGACACTCCTTTTTTGCATTCGTTTCAAGTTTCAGCGACGATGAGCACACAAAAACAAGAGGCACACGGTCATGGCAAAAGACATCGAGCTGCGCACGCCCGAGAAGAAGACGTGCTTGAATGCAACACACGGAGGAGGAGCGATGATATAGATTAGGAAGCGCGTTCTATCCCATCGTTCGTCACTGTCGCACAGAAAATCGCTCAGATGGGGTTTGGGCTTGACGACGCTGAAATTACTGAAATGACGTCGACGGTCTGACGACGATGGCATGCTGGCAATGCGATGACGACGATCAAAAGAAAGCAACTGTATGACGGCCACGGCGTGACTGTGACGACGTGACGACAATGAGGTGACGAAAACGGAATAACGACAACGCAATGTGGACAATCGAATGACACTATGGCATCACGGAAGAGGTGAGACCACGAACATGGCATAACGACGACGCATGATGAAGACGACGCCGTGATGACGATGGAAAGGCAACGGCTACATGATTATTACGGTGTGACGACAACGACATTGTGATGATGGAACGACGAAGACGTAATGATAGGACGGTGTGACAAAAGCTGCGCCACGACGACGACATGACAACGCAGTGACGACAACAGAGTGAAGGCACCGGAATGATGACGGCATGGCAACGAAGAACTAACAACAATGGAATGAAGGCGATGAAGTGACCACGACAGAATGGCAACGACGGAATAACAAAGACGGCGTGTTTGCGTAGGAGCTCACGTACACGCTTGCGTACATCGCCCCGGGCTGCCCCGGTTAGCACTAACTCCGGAACCGGCCAATCGTGCAAGGCCGCAGCCAGCACCCGAAAAGCGGGGGGCAGTAGTGATAAACTTTAATAAATAACTGACCAGGCAAGAGTGCTCGCCCTAGGCGGGCGGGGCCCATAGTCCAGGTGCCCGAGGGCCGTTCGCTGCACGCTATCCACCAGCATGAGCTGGTCCAGAGGGTCGGGGCTGGTCAGCACAGACCCTGAAAAGTTCGGTGAGCGGAGAAAGAAAGCTTCGCTTAACAGCTATTCTCTACACAGCCCATGGTCTTACTAAATACATTTAGACTTGATGGTTTGCTTTATTGAATACCCCACATTTGTTTCATTTCATTGTACTAGTGAGAACAGAACACCAGTCAGTTCTAACGACGGTTTTCCTTAATGCAACAAAAGCGCATGACGGCAGCCTGAGGCAGCGCCGCATTCACATTATGCGGCCTTTCGGGTCGTAAATCAGCCGAAAGTTCAAGTTAGGCGAACTTCACTCACGTTAAATCTGGTCAGTATGTCTCCGAATACCACATTGTACTTCTCTTTGAAATGCTGCAAGAGAAAGGTAAATAATCATCAAGATCATAAAAAAACAGAGCGCTTTTCGTTCCTTACAGTCGGGTCTTCAATAATCAAAAATGTAATTTCCTAAATTCAAATAAAATGAACCGTATAGGAATACATCGCATATATTAGCATATTCTACTAATATGCAATGCGAGCACACAGGCATTGTCAAGTTCGGCACTCCAGCCAGAGGGTTGTATTCTCAGTTGTCATCGGTGCAGTGGTCGTGGAAGGAAGCGGTCGTGCGCTCTCAGCAGAGCGGGTTCTCAGCGCAGCAGGAGCAGCGCGCCAAAGGCGATAACTATTTGCCTTGTTTATTTGTAAAGCCAGTTCTCAGAGAATTTGGGGTAAACGAATAGGCAAGATTTCTTTCATGCTTTTTTCACACTTTTAAGATTTGTTTTCCCTTTTGTAATAAACGAGCTTTTCTTTCCTCAAGTAGGATTGTCTTTTACAAGAGCTTTTGTAGACCATAATGGTTCAGAGTAGAAGTATATTTATTGTAAATCTATAATAAATTCAAATCAGACAAAAGCTGTAATGTTTATCAACACGAATACAGAACAGGAACGGATATTTGCTGCCTAAATAGGAACACATATTAATTTATCTCTCATTATTTGCGTCCCACATCAGTAAACACACCTTGTGTGGAGACAACCACCTAATCCAATCTCAAAAAATACACTATTACAGAAAAAAACCATACGTACCATAGCAAACATGCCATACCTCCATCACACTGAACATCATTTCAGGCATTACAATATGCCCACAATATTCTCCCTATAAAATTTCACTCTGCTTCGTATATGGTACTAAAGCCTAAACAATGAAAACTGCGCACTCATAAAATGCAGTTACTTGTACTAAGTACTTACATCATTAAATAACGAATTACGGCTTGCAAATGACAAAAAACAACTACCCAGACGGTTCAACTCATTTCATGCCACCGGCAGTTATACCCTTAACATAACACAGTCTCAACTATCTTCATTTATTCCATCTCTTTCAAAATATTCGTAATATACGATTAATTACTTTCTATTTTGTCCCCTGTACTTATATGTATGTAATGTTAAGTGCATATGTAGTAATGGGTTGGAATATTTGTATCGCTTTCGCTTGTCATTGCTATATTTGTTGCTCCATTGAAAATTACAGTGTATTTCAAAATAATTTTCTATAATTATCTTACTAATGAAATCAAGTTTTGCAAGTGATGATTGGAAGTGTATGACGCCGGCGCGGCTTAGAAAACCTCTGTTTTCGGAGATATCCTAGACGGTGACTAGGTGGACGACACGAAGATTTGATCACAGCTTCAGAGAACATGCAAAAGCGCCTTCGGAGCTGATTAAGCTATGTCCAAACGGCGCAAGCAGCGTATATGGTGTTTGTTCTAAAAGCGGGGCTAAATATGTATTCCAAGCTATCCAAGCTTTCCGATTATGAATTCAGTCAGGATTAGTGTGTTTTGCTTTTCGTTCTTTATTCGGCAAACATTTTGAAGCAGTGGCTTGTCAGTTTCTGACTTAGTGAAGTTCCACGGTGCGGCCACTATCTGATTATTTTCTGCCTAATCGTTCGCGGGTGTGCTCAGTTCCGATAGATTTGTTCTTGCTGCGCACAAGGCTTGAAACGTAGCTGTTTTGTACATTGTAATACCTTGTAGCAAATATATATTACAGCTAGTAACTTGCTTACTGTTGTGGACCGTCACGAAACATTCAGCTTCGACCATTCGTGCGCCATCGGTGTAGTCCGTCATTTAATGTGCGTATACAGCGCGCATATATTCAAGTGTGCGCCCATTCCCTTATTCTTGATACATCGGCGATAGAGTGGGCGTAAGTTTTCCTGCCACTTGGGACAGATGTGTATAGATAACGTGCACGAAACTTACTATGACAGGAAGCGGCGCTACTCCCTTTTTCATTGTTTAACGAGTGGTACTCACTCTTGCCGACGTTCTAGGGATGAAGGCCTTTCTTTGAAGGTTAGCGACACAAGGCTGGCGGATGAGCAAATTTCTGTATCCTTGAGGAAAGCCGTACGTACAGTACGGTCCACTTTTAGAGGGAACACGCGAGCGCGCGGCCGGCGGTACGCGGAGCGCTAACTGCTGGCGAGATTTTGAAACCTGGAGCATGCGCATAAAAGCGCAAGGGCGGTGCTTGCCGCCGTTCGTCTGCTACTTACCGCCCCTGCGCTTGCCGTGCGCTGGATAGCGCGTTCATTTTTCGGCGGTGCGATTCATGTCCCTGTACTCTCCCTGCGCCTCGTCGGGTAATCAGCGCGCAGAACACACAAAAAAAGTACCGTTCGTTTGTTGCTGTGGTTTCTCGGCAGCTTTGATGCGATTTCATTCATGGCCACAGCGGCTGAATTTCGATTACGGGCGAAATGCAAAGAAAAGCCATGTGCTTATAGTATTTAGAAGCACGTTAAGGAAACACTTGCGATTGATAATAGTTCAAAGTCTCCCAATACGGCGTGACACCGAATGATATCCTTGTTGTGGCTTGCAATACCCCCGCAAATGTTAGTTCTCACTCGCGTGATTTTTTTTTAATCGTTGAGGTAACATTGCCAGAATATGCGAGGACGTGCACTTTTACGAAAATTATTGCGTTTCACCAACACGCGCGCTGAAAAATGGTGTGCGTAGAACGACGCGGAGTAAACGAAGAAGACAAAATTTATTCGTTGTATTTGTGTGACATAGTATAGGTGAGCCAGGCCAGATCTATAGCCTCGAAACATTTAAAAAATGCAAAGCTAATGGAACATGTCTGTGCCCTGTGAAACAAAATAAAATGCAGATCTGTGCAAGCAAAGTAGGACTAAGCGCGACATACCAGGCACTGAAAAAAAATTAAACTCGTAATGCCGATGATTACGCTGGTAATCGCAAAAAAAAAACGTCGGTTGTTTAGGCCTCGGGCTTTTGGTTTCATCGTTTTGGGGTGTCTAGAGAAATGTGTGGTGGATCCTGGGTCTTCCATTCTCATATGAACCTAAGTCGCTTCGTGCTCAAATAGCGTGCCCTAGACTTCGTTCAGTACCGGGTGACGTCACCTTCAGCGTCCCCCCCCCCCCCCCCGATTACGGCCTTCATCCTTTCAGGCAGAGACCTGTACAGTGCTTCTGTGAAGGATGAGTCGCACTTGAGCCGCTCCCATTCCTCGTTGACCGCAGCCCAGAGGTCATCCGCAGATTTTCCATGAAGACTTAGGCGGGAGAGAGATGTCTTCATCCTTCCCCACACATTTTCTATTATATTCAAATCAGGGGACTGTGGGGGCCACATGAGCACAGTCACTCCGCGCTGCTGTAGTAGGCGATCGACCTTTTTGGCGGTGTGCACCGGCGAGCGGTCGTGCTGAAAAATATAGTCATGCTGCGGTGTGATGTGACTGGTGATGTGCGGGAGGCCGACGGTGTCCAGAATATTGCTGTATTTGTCCGCTGTGAGGGCCCCTTGTATGCGCACAAGGGGCCCGAGGCCGTCACGGGTGATGCAGCCCCAAACGATCACCACAGTCCGTCGGCTTGCTGCTACTCGCTGAACGAACTCAGGCCTGAACCTATAGTTGTAACAAACACGAACGAAAAAAAAAAAGTTGTTGAAGGCTGTATAGTGCAGCACTCTTGTCTTGCAATGCCAATCATGTTATAACGGAAGGAACTGCGAGACGAAACAGCAAACTTAAGATTATTAATACGACGAAAATGCTGAGGTCCGTATACTCAGATTTAACTGCATGTTGAAGAACCTGAGGTGGTCCAAATTTCCGGAGCCCTCCACTATGGCATCCCCCGTAATCATATCGTGGTTTTGGGACGTTAAACCCCGGATATTATTAAGATTATTAATAAGAAATTGAGTGTTTCATTCTTGGCAGCAGATACCTCAATATTGCTGGTGCAGGCATGTTTTCCAACCCACGCATGTGGCACAATGGGCGTATGATAAGCAGCGTATAATTTCTAAAGGAGTTCCGATCGCGGCGCTTGGGTGACACTTGCATACTTTTTTTCGACTTCGGCGCGTTAAAACTCAAATTTACAGTTTGCTTTACTATGGAAGTTGTAGCAAGGTTAAGGAACTGGAGAAGACTTAAGAGAATTCGAACATACCGAGTTCTGTCTGGACGCCAGACACGAGCCCTCTGATCCCATTTGGTCGTGAATGTGCACTCGTCGCTGAAGACCACTCGGCCCCAATCGCCAGCGGACCACGCTTCATGCCGCTGGGCAAACGACAGGCGCTTTGACTTGTTCACGTTCGTCAGTAGTGGTTTTTGCGCTGCCATCCTGCTCTTGAGTCCTTCTTCAGCCAGCCGTCTCTTCACAGTTGTTTTTGAAGCGGTCAGTTGAAAACACTGGCGTATTTCGCTAATTGAAGCTCGACGGTTGTCAGCAACGTATGCAACGATATTCATATCGTCCTCCTGAGTTGTCACTCGTGGTCTTGGTTTCCAAGGGGCGTCCTTGATCCTATTTTCATCTCTGAAAGCCTGGGTAATTCTATTCACGGTCTTAAGTGGCCTCTTCACCATGGCAGCGACAGCGCGCTGGCTGTATTCTTTAGTGTAGAGCTCGACTATGCGAAGCCTTTCGTCCTCAGGTACCCTGGCCATGCCGCTTTTAAGAACTAGCCCCACCGCAAATGCGATCAGCGAAGAAATACGCCCCCAGCTGTGGAATTCTGTGAAAGCGATAACGAAGCCCATCACTTGCGTAACCTAGTGTCAGTGCTCGCCAAAAAGTTAATCGTAAGCTTTCCACATGCGTTTCGAACCAGCCAGCCGCTTTTGATAAAGAAAAGGAATGTGATGGTTGATGCAGCGAGCATAGCAAGCTTGTCTTTCTAACCATATAAATATAGAACGGCGCTAGCGCGCGCCGAGTGCTGGGGCGGAGAAGTAGCAGACGACCCGGTTACGAACCGCCCTTGTGATTCTATGCGCATGCTCCACGTTTCCAAATCTCGCCAGCAGTTAGCGCTCCGCGGACCGCCGGCCGCGCGCTCACGTGTTCCCTCTAAGAGTGGACCGTACTGTACATCACGAAGTGCCGGTAACACGTTCCGACAGTTGCAGCAGTGGTCCGCGAACTTGGCCACGCAAATTCATTCTATTCCTTAACATGCGCCAGTCACTATTTTTGCAGCCAACTATTGCATACGTCTTCAATCCAGATGATTCAGTCTAGCATGATTGGAGCACAGTGTGTTAGCGAAAACTCAGTTGCATTTCCGACAGCTGATCCCACAGAAGCAAGGTAGAAGTGGTAATGGTTTCGTATTCGTGCGCGGTCGCTGAGGAGAGGTATGGCGCACCGCCGTGAGCGCCGTCTCGTTTCTCTAAAACAAACTGCTCCGCGAAAAGGGTCAATATAAGAAAAGTACCGTCATCCTTTGATCAACGCCGATTCTCTCTCTCCTGTATCTCCGATTGGACGATGATATCGCGCGCTTTCACTTCTTTATATTTTGTTTTTTTTTCCGCCTCAGAGACATGTTGAAAGTCCTCTGCGCCGCCGCAGTCGCCCGCGGCGGCGGCGGCGCGCGCCCGGCCTGAAAGCTTCGACGTGGATTTTCTAGGTGCGCCACCGTCGACTTGCTTTCGCAAGCCAAAAGTAAAGAAAAAAAACAAGCGCTTTAGGAGAGGAGATGGCGGAGGAAAGAGTAGATGGCGGTACTTTTCTTATATAGGGACTTTAGTTTTGCCTTTAAGCCCGACCCTCATGGAGCGAACTTCCCCGACGATGTTCGCGCGTCAGAAAATGTAGCGAGACGCGCCGCCGTGTTATCGCCTCACCGCCCCTCATGCGACGATCCAGCGGCGAACGCCGCCGAGTCGCTATCAATGTGGCCATTACTGTTTTTAAATGTAACCCACAGTAAGGTTTAGCATGTTGCGACACTTAATAACGTCATAACTTAGTGTTTTATCATTTTTTCTTGAGTTATTCTACATTTTACGCTTGGCTATTCGCAACCTCCAGAAAGCGCAAAAAACAGCTTGGCTCTGCCAACATTGTGTCCATGCGGACACATGTGGGTAGTGTCATTAGACAGTTTTAGTTTAACGTAAGCGTAATGGCGGGGTTAAGGGAAATAGCGTTACCGTTCGGCAAACAAACTTTACAGAGAGTTTTAGTATAGCGTGATAGCGTTGTTTACGTGCGGGACGCTATTCCATTACGCTTTGAATTTCGCATACATAGGGCACCTAAGTCTATGTGTGTGTGCGTCCGGAAAGTGCGAGAGGCAGCGCAATGGAAACCAGCAGCGCGTTTTATTTTTACTTCCCATGTCCGCCGATCTGCAGCCAAACAGACAAGCAGTACAAGCTGCCTACCATAGCCTCCGAAATTTTCCTGTCTCAGAGGTCATATGCCGTCATCGCGCCTATCTCCCAACTTTACCACAGGTGGCGCTCGCATCTCAAAGAAAATTTCTCTCGTTAGGCTTAGGCGCGTTCGAAACGAGAAGCGATCTCGAAAATTCCTCAAGATTAGCCACAACACTCTCTCGTCGAAGCGGCGTGAGACTAAGCAAAAACCGTCTGCGCAGTCATTTGCTACGAACGAAGAGAATTCTACAAAAACAACGCCAAATTCAGTTCGAAGCGGGAGACCGGGACCGCCGCCATCAATCCCATGATGCAATGGCAGGAAGTGCTGCCTCCTGATTGGATCGGGCACGACCTACTGAACTACAGACCTGCACAGATCTCCCTGCTCCAGCACGCCTGGTCTAGTTCACCCCTTCTGCCGCTAGGGATATAACGTACGAGCAGAGTGGCGCTAGTTATAACCTGTTTGCTGTCGTCTGCTTCTGCGATCTGTTCCAGCGCTCGTGCCGCTATTTCGGCAGCCACAGATCGTTTACATTGTTTGTAAATGCATAAAGTCACGAAAATAAAAAAGAAAACAAAATTCGCAAATGATTGCTTCTCATTTCAATCACGAGATAGAGTCGGAAGAGCGGTGCAAGAAAGAAAAATTAGTACAGCCGGCAGACGATAACATTTCTTCCCGTTGCCTTCGCAGAAGGGGGAAAAATCTGATTCATAGGATAAAATATAGTACAATGGAGTAATAATGGAATACAATAACAATGAACTTGATATATTGATATGAAAAAGGAAATTTAAAAGAATCACGCAGACGATATGTATACGCAGACCACACACAAACTGCGTGAATCTGCAGACGCTGCAGAAGGCATGCAACTTCAGCCTTGGCTACATGCAGCTTGCTTGAGTTAATTACAGGTGGGATAACGTAAACGATCACATTATGGTATACTGTTGTGTGCCATCATGTAAAGCAGAACAAAGCAAGGACTCTAGCATCAGTTTTCACAGTTTCATAAAAGCTTTGCGATGCATATTTGACGGGCCGAACAAACACGTAAACAATCACTCGATCAGTTAGTTTTTTTTTGTTTGTTTTTTGTGTGTGTGGAACGGCGCGAAATTTCCGCATAATGGCAAACCTAGAAAGAATTCGTGTACTATTTTACGCGTTATTACATATAACTACAATGAGTACACTTAAACAATTTTGACATACTAGCTGTTGTCTTCGCAAGAAATTGTCATATATGCTAGCAGCCCGCTACAGAAGAGCAGGCGCACAAAATGTCACATTCGAACGCCGCCCAGCCGCTCGCCGAATAGCAGACGAACAGGTTATAAAAGCGCCACCTATGGCCACCGGTTGAACGAAAGTGGGCGCAAGCTGCTCCCATAGAAGCCGGACATCTGTGCAGGTCTGTAGTTCCAGTAGGTCGTGGGATCGGGCTTGTCGCCGCGCGCGGAACGCTTCCGGCGGCGGGCGAAAATATCTATCCCTTCCAAGTCGGTGGCGCGCGTCCTGATATCTGACGCCGGCCGCCGAGCGGCCGCCGTCGGACGAAGTTCGCCGCTTGTACGCCGTAAATTCGTTCAATGAGGGTAGGGCTTTAGTGTGTACGTGCCATTAGGCTCCTTTGGCAGGCTTATGTCACGTACACACTAGCGGCAAAACGGCAAAACGCAGCTGCGGCAGGGCGGCCACACCAACCGGCGGCGCGCCGCTGCGGCAGTCACGTGACAGCACAGACTCCTCCCCTTCTCGAACTATCCGTCAGTTTCGTCCGGGAGCTGACGTGTGCAGACGATAGTGCGAAACGAGTTTCCGGCTGCGCGGACGTCACGGAAGCGGGCCGCTCTCATGGGTCTTCTTCATCCGCGGCACGCGGCAAACCGCAAAAAATCGGTCCAGAGAGCGATCCCTCCCACGGCAAGAAAAACTTGTTTCGCGGCTGCTGTCGCGGCGCGCGTGTTGCCGCCGTCGGTGTGCCGCGCACGTTTTGCCCCTAGTGTCTACGTGCCATTACTGACAGCGCTTTAAAATGCGCAAGTTGGATGCAGCTACTATCCGTCGGTCAAGCTGGCGAAGGACAAAGCCGGTCTTCACCACGTAGCTCGGTCACACTGGAGCATATGAGCGCGAGCAGGCACCCAAGCTCAGTCGTCCACAAAGCAAACGCTGCGCATACGCACTGCAGTTGCATGTAGCGGAGGTCGGCTACGTAGCGTAGATACCACGGCCACCTCGGGGGCCCCGACGAGTCCGCTGGCTGAGCGCATTGTGACTCGCTGAAGACAACCGCGTTTGGCGCGTAGTAGGCCCCTAAATCAGAAGTAGTGGTGTCTACGTGAACATCGAAAATCAAATTTGAACTGCACGCCATGGTGACGTTCAGCAGGCGCAGCGTTGTGGGAACGCCCCGCTCCGCATAGCCTTCGCTGCACAAGTCCTTGAAGAAGGAGAGGAAGCACCGCGAATGAGGTGTTTGTATTGCCAAAAACTCCGCTTCTGCTGAATGAACTGAAGTACTTTTTTCGACAACATATTTCTGAAATAGTCTGTTTTAACTTCAAATGCATTTCTATACTTCGATAAAAGGTGGTTCAGGGCCCCTTTACAAAATTTATGGTTGCCCATTTTAGCATTATCAGATTTGTTATCACAATTAGGCCATTTGTTACTCCAAGAATAACAGTTTCATACGACTTGCTTCAGAGATCCACAAACATCATTAAGACAGCGGTGGAGTTCTAGATGTGCAATGCTTAACACAGCGTGACCGCTATGAGTGTGAGTAGGTATACAAAATTGCCGACCACGTAATGATGATATCTGCATTGAAAAAGGCAATAATTGCGGGCAAAATATTTCAACGACTCTTGTATATCCTTCGTAGGATAACAGCGCTTGATAATATTTGTGGTGCAGCTAAAGCTACTTCCTACGACGTATTTACTGCTTCACCTTGTGTACCCGTCGCAAATGATCAGGCTTTAGTTTGAAGATACACTGACGAAGATGCATGGATGGCATCAAACGTTCATCTTCCGGAGGGAACGAGAAATTCTACAGAGTGATTATCATTTTGTGTGCAGGCTGAGAAAGACATCGTAACCGTAAATAGCAATACCGAGAGCGCTTGATTAGGAATTAAAATTGGATAAGCTATCCAAGAGCTTGAGGAATGCTATGTTTGGATGTAGATAGAAAAACAGACATAATTTTCGTGTACACAGCAGCTGTAAACAGTCTACAACTACAAGTGGATGGTCTAAAAGAGCAATAAATTTTGTGTTAATGCCATATCCCAAAGAACAAAGGCGGATATAACGCTCATTTAGGAATCGATACTTTGCGAAGCTTTCTTTGAAGTTTGCGCACATGGGAAATGTAAATGCTATGCAAAAACAAAATGCTAATGACGGAAATGTTTCTATAAAATGACGCACATGTAGTGTGCTTTTGGGAACTTCTCTGTAGATGACGTCGTCACCTCTCTGACCTCAACACGCCGCGCTCAAGGTACACGCAAGTCCTCGTTTGCTGCTTTCAGTTGGTTTTTGAAACTCAGCTACTTTTTATGATGAATTCTTGACTTGCATCCAGGTCTGCTTGTCCTATTTGGATTTATACTGATACTGGGGCATTAACCCGAGAATGGGCCCATACCACGGCGCATACTCGGTAGCCCAAGTTATCTATTGGGCTACATTTTGTTGGTATCCCGAGAGTTCGTGGCGCATGTGTGTATATATATCGGTGGCAGTGATGATAGGGTCACTATCGCCTGTGTTAATGCAGTTAGTGAGGACTATTGCTTGGAAGAAAGTCAGCTATTAAAGATAAAAGTGGCATTGTACGACCTTGAAATGCCGTAGAGGTGTTTAGTGTGCTAACGCAAACTATACAAGCCAATCATTTTTGGAAAAGTCTCCTAGCCAAAATGTGAACCTTGCTTCTTGTTTTGAGGCTCAGAGTAAGCGTCCAGTCTCTTGCCAGTCAACGTTCCAAGAGCTTCTCCTGCATAGTGTAAATTGTGCCCATTGATATCTCCGCAAGGAAAACCTCTAGCGTCAACACGAAATGCAGAAGAGGGACGTTGGTGCGGTTGCCTTCAATGATCAGTACCGTGTTGGGCAGGGCGACGTTGCTCGTGAGCAAAACGTCAAGACTATGCAGTGGCCATCTGGTGTGCAGAGGGACGGCAATAAGTAAATGTACAAGTCAAAATTTGAGCGACAAGGGAAATCTGTGGAGCTTCAACGAGGCAACCTGGGCACTTATCGCTTGAGTTTTAAGCAAGAGGTAGAAGAGTACCAAATGAGGAGTCGATGACCGAAGAGTGAGACGAACGGAAATCAAGGCCAAGTATCAGGTCGTGTAAACAGTCGGAAAGGATGGCGAAAATGATTAGAGTAGGGCGACCGGCGATACTAAACGCGGGTAGGGCACATACTGGCAACTTCGGCCATCCCAGCATCGCCGACACGAATGACACGTCTCGTGGCAGGCGTGAGGAGCTTCTTGAGGTGGCGGCGCAAGTAAGTGCTCGTGATTCATATATGGGCCCCAGTGTCATTGAAGCCGCGATGCAAAAGCCATCGACTTAAACTTCTAAAATTTTATCGATGAAGTGCAGTGTTATTGGCGCTAAATGGTTGTTCTTCTTGGAGAGCGTCAACAAAGGATCTGTGGCTTTACCTCCAGAAACCTTACATAATAGGTCGCAGTAGAATATCGGTGGGGCTGCGGAGAACTAGATGCATGACGTCGTTGAGATGATCGTGACTGGGCGTGGCGAGGGGCGTCAGCTGCAGCAACGGGCATGGCATGGTCGAAGTTCGGCAAGAAAGAGCGAGCAGCGAGTGAACTTGTACAACTGCCCATGTGTGAGTAGTACGGAAAAGTGTTCCGGTGTGAGGAAATCTAATGGCTACGACAGTGACGAGCAACGTGATCGATCCGGCTGTAGAAAAAAAATAGGTCTGTCGTCGGGGGTTCTCCAAGCAGCGGGGTTACCAAAACGGGATGGATCGTACGGGTGATCGTAATAAAGACAGTATTTCCTCGGTCCCTCTCATCGTGACCTATTTCAGGTCACAACTAGCGACGCAAAAATGCACAGTTCCTTTCTTCTTCGCTGAGACTTCGAGAGACGCCCACTGGCTTTTCCACGGTTGGATGAAGTCCTCGCGTACTTATTGCTTCATGGCTTCTTGCTTTCGTATCGATATTCGGTACGGCTTCTGAGAGAGTGGTCAAGGGCATTCTTCGGTCATTATTTGATGATTAGCAATTGGTGTTAGTCCAATACCTATTGCCGACGAAAAGTCCTACGTATATTGTTGGAGGAGAAATTAGGCAGTTAATTTTCATGTCTGGGAAGGATTCGGAATAATATGTAGAGGCCGGATCTTTAGGCAATAAAAAAGCACGTTTTAGACGCCAAAAATAGGCAGGCAAAAAAACGTTTTAGGCTTCCAACGTCGTAAATATAGGCACAATAAATTCTTAGATAAATGCATATAATTTCAAACGAAGACGTGCGCGACCCGTATCTACGACAGGAAAACAAGAAATTTTATTGTTTATGATGGCACAAATTTGCCAACAGTTGATCATAGCCGTGAAATTGTCCCATAAAACTGCTGGACTAATGACGATCAATTGACTTAATTCAACAAGCACACTGCTCATATTAGAGCACTGCACTGGCCGATTTTTCTAGCCCGGGCCCGGCCCGGGCCCGTTTTTACGTTGGGCTGCCCGTCCGAGCCCGACCAAAAGTTTTATGGTGAGACCCGGGCCCGGAAATAATCTACGTTACCCGCCCGGCCCGACCCGCCACCCCTTTACTTTAGGCCCGAGCCCGGCCCGAACCCGGCCCGAGACCGAAAAAGATCACCCAGCGGCATTAAAAAAATTAAATAAAGAAGAGAATGTAAGGTATTTATTCTTAAGGCTTAAATATATGTCATATGCAATTATGAAGACCATTTGAGTGGTCTGAACGCAAATACCAGCGCGCGAAGTAGTATGAATGACCCTGCGGAGCAGTATCGCCAGCAGTTTCGAACGACGCGACCTTGATGCAGCCACTTAGGGAGCCTTGCATGTAGGCTCCCTAAATCCACTTCTATCGCAGCGCCGCCACAGTATTTTTCCACGTCGGGCGTCTCACTGGTAAGCATGCGCCGTCCCCAGCCGCTCGTCCCACTCATCCGTATTATAGTACACAATAGCCGAAGCGCAGCCACGACCGCTCGTGAGCGCAGCGCATGGATCGAGTAAATAGAGAAAGAAAGCTTCACGTTCCTCCATGGTGCAGCGTAATGTGCTGCTGCTAGGCGGCCGGTCGAGAACATGCGTGCAGTCATGGATGGACGTAGTGCCATATTTCAACCGCGTGATGAATTATCTCATCTTACCAGTCATCATTTTACCAATTCAACTTTGAAGAACAAGGAAGTCGCGAACGCACTTGCACCGCGCTGAAAGCAATAATTACATTGATTTAGGTAAGGAATAAAATGGCATCCTTTGGTTTGAGGTGACTTCGGTCTTTCTGAACTTTTACATTCTGTTCAAAAAGCGCAAAATACAACGGAAGAAGAAAACAGAAGTACACAGGAGTAGCGCTGCTAGCTTCCAGCTGCGCCGAGGCAACACGTTTTTCAGAGTCGAGACGCGCGAGGGTAATTCGCTACATGTTACATGTACACCACCAGAAAGTCCGAGCCCGGCCCGGGTCCGCGTCAAAATACCCGAGCCCGGCCCGGGCCCGGGTCAAAAAGCACATGCCGTGCCCTGAGCCCGGTCCGAGCCCCTGAAAAAACTGCTCTACCCGGCCCGGGCTTTCGGGAAAGCCCGAGCCCGTGCAGTGCTCTAGCTCATATTCATGTTCAATGGCCACTGTACTCGAGCGTCTCATATAGTAAAACAGGCATGAAAAAGAATACTTGAAAGCTGGGACTACTGTTTAAAAAAAGCGCTACATTACGTCTTCCTTACGCAATTAAATTGGGATACACCAAAAACAGACAAATAATAAATGCAAGAGAGACTACGATTTCTAAGAAATTAGCATGTTCTTACATTTGGACACTTAGGTACAACTCTGGCAATTTTCTCATATACAATGACATTATCCGAATTGTACAGGCAACACGTCCCAATACTGCCAAATACAATTGCGCCCAATTGAAGTGCACATGTTTGAAGAAATCTGTTTGCAGAGCACGCGGAACATAGTCTAAGAATCACTGTGAAGATTGTGGAAACAATAGCAAACTACCACCATCTCCAGATTTTAGGATTCAATATTGTGCCTCTTGTCACTTGGCATCTTGTACGCTGAGAAGGGACGCTCGACGACAGTGAACACCTTACAAAGTAAATTACAAACAAAACAAAAGCCGCGTGCACATCACATTTTTCTTTCTTCGTTCGCTCTTCACTCTCCTTTCCCCTGACGGCCCTCTGCAGTTTCGCATTCGCCAACCGCTCGCGCCATGTCAGCGCGGCGGCGTATACTGGCCGGCGCGTCCCATTTCACAGCTGCTAGCGGTTGTTTTCCGGGAGTTGGTTGAACTAGAGGACTAGGTTGAACCTCCATAGAGTTCCGAACATTGCTGCCCGGCAACATGAACAACAATCTCTAACTGCACTGGAAAGCAAAACTTGAGGCTAAATAGTGCTCATACAGGCGCCGATATTGAAAATAGGCATCTATAGGCGTTTATAGGCATTTAGGCACAAACGCCAAAATAGGCATTTATAGGCACTATAAAAACACTATAAAGGCCCTCCTTAACCTCTAATTCGTGCTAATATATCAAAGTGGGGTGACAGGAGCGCAAGGAACAAAAAAGGCATTTGCCTAAAATCCGGTCTCTAGTGATTACCCAGTACCTCCACTTAGGATCTTGCGTGGAAGAGACCACAAATGCTGGACTATTTACAAATTATGCTTACACAAGATGCGCCGCACTGAACTAGACAGACTCTCGCTCGAATTGGAGCTCTTCGTCGTCTTCGCTACGCTGAAAGGTTTTATGGTACACAGGGTGTCCAACGTCATCATCATCAGCCTATATTTATGTCCGCTGCAGGATGAAGGCCTCTCCCTGCGATCTCCTATTACCCCTGTCTTGCGCTAGCTGATGCCAACTTGCGCCTGCAAATTTCATAACTTCATCACCCCACCTAGTTTCCTGCCGTCCTCAACTGCGCTTCCCTTCTCTTGGTATCCATTCTGTAACCTTAATGGTCCACCAGTTATCCATCCTACGCATTACATCGCCTGCCCAGCTCCATTTCCTTCGTTTTATGTCAACTAGAATGTCGGCTATCCCCGTTTGTTCTCTGATCCACACCGCTCTCTTCCTGTCTCTTAACGTGAGTCCTAAGATTTTTCGTTCCATCGCTTTGTTTTGTCCTTAACTTGTTCTCGAGCTTCTTTGTTAACCTCCAAGTTTCTGCCCGATATGTTAGCACCTGTACAATGCAATGATTGTACACTTTTCCTTTCAACGACAGTGGTAAGCTCCTAGTCCAGATTTAGCAATGCCTGCTGTATGCACTCCAACCCAATTTTACGCTCAAGTTACGTGTCCCACGTAACTTGCACCAAACTTTAGAAATATGCAAATGCCGCGTAGCTGGACGGAACTAAGGTAATGTTGTTTACTGTAGCATGGAGATTCAGATTATTTTTTTCATTCGCCAAATTGCATAATTAGTCTAAATAATTTCTCAACTTCTCCATTATTATAATTAGATCAGATATACACAGTGTGCACACGTCATTTTCAGATAGAGCGTTTTCGCTGTTTTCATTAAGTCACGTGACACAGTCGCATTAGGCGGTGCCCCTAAAAGGTTTGACCAATCGCGGAGGGCTAATGGTGGAAATGGAATAGAAAGATATTTCAATAGTTTTACGTTATAGCACCCATTGTTAGGTTACACATACTATACATAATCACCAAAAAGTTGAAAGAGTACACCAGGCGTCTTGTGGAGGCTGTGGGGTCGTTTCCTGACGGGAGAAAGTTTTCTTTTACGGACATGTATTTGCCAAGCAGCCAGATAATTTTCGTTACGACCATCGCCTGCGTTATTAGCGTCACAACAGCGAAGCCTGATCGGCGGAGGCATTCCTTGCCACCAGTTTACTCTTCTTCCTCTAGAAACGTCACCCCGCCAGTGTTCGGAGTGGAAGCACCAGTCTTCCCTTTTCCCCTTACCACCAAATATTCCCATTGTCTTCTCACAGTGACCTGCGCAAATTATTTTCCTCAACGTTTTCTGAGTCGCAACATTTGCTGCATTGCTCCACTGCAGTTGATTAAAACATTTAACGAGAGACAATACCTATCGAAAATATCAATAATGATAGTTGCTGTTTTCGAAATTGTTGTCTTGCCATCGATCGCAGAAGCATATCGGTTGTCCCTCCTGTTCAATAATTCCCTTTTATATTGTAGCTCTTCAAGCTCTTAGACTGGGTAGGCTTGGGAGTGAGGATCAACGCTGAATACCTAAGCAACCTTCGGTTTGCAGATGACATTGTCCTATTCAGCAACAATGGGGACGAATTACAACAAATGATTGAGGAAGTGTAAGAGTGGGGTTGAAATTAATATGAAGAAGACAAAGATATTGTTCAATAGCCTGGCAACGGAACAAGAGTTCTGGGCCGCCAGTCAGCCTCTAGAGTTTGTAAAGGAGCACGTTTATCTAGGTCAATTACTGACAGGTGACCCTGATCATGAGAAAGAAATTTACAGAAGAATAAAATTGGGTTGGAGTGCATACGGCAGGTATTGCCAAATCCTGACTGGGAGCTTACCGCTGTCGTTGAAAAGAAAAGTGTACAATGATTGGATTCTACCGGTATTAACATATGGGGCAAAAACTTGGAAGTTACCAAAGAAGCTCGAGAACAAGTTAAGGACGGCACAAAGAGCGATGGAATGAAAAATGTTAGGCCTAACGTTAATAGACAGGAATAGAACGGTGTAGATCAAAGAACAAACGGAGATAACCGATATTCTAGTTGATATTAAGCGGAAGAAATGGAGCTGGGCAGGCCGTGTTATGCGTAGGATGGATAACCGGTGGACCATTAAAGTTACAGAATGCATACAAAGAGAAGGAAAGCGCAGTCGAGAACGGCAGAAAGCCAGGTGGGATGATGAAGTTATGAAATTCGTAGGCGCAACTTGGAATCAGCTAGCGCAAGACAGGGTTAATAGGAGATCGCAGGGAGATGCCTTCGTCCTGCAGTGGACATAAATATAGGCTAGTGATGATGATGATATTGTTGCTCGCACAAAAGGAAGCTTTGGAATATGTAAGGCCACGGCGGCCGCATTTCGATGGGGGCGAAATGCGAAAACACCCGTGTACTTAGATTTAGGTGCACGTTAAAGAACCCCAGGTGGTCCAAATTTCCGGAGTCCCCCACTACGGCGTGCCTCATAATCAGAACTGGTTTTGGCACGTAAAACCCCACAATTTAAATTTAATATGTAAGGATAGTATGAAATAAATATTGATATTTATAGATTACACGGCGATATTCTTACTTCACATGCGAAGAAACCAATAGATGGTAAAGAACACCTTTAATTTCTGTAATTCCTAAATGAACGCCTAAAGCGCAAAATTATTTAATCCAGGCATATGGCGCCAGCTAGGACACGTACTGTAATTAGGCAGTTTTGAGAATATTTACATAATTATTACACCGCGTCCTGATCTGGATGCATTGCTGGGCAAAAAAAACTATAAGTGTACACAATGACACGCATGTTTCTCGTGCTCTCACCGGGTACACTGCGTCGTAGTAACTGCCTGCTTTGAGCATGCAATCTCCCATGGCTTTATTGAAGGCAGTCCTGTTCTGTAATATCAGAGGAATAAGAAGTAAATAAATTCGACATTTACGGCACGTGTTTAAGGAAACTTACTAGAGCACGTATTTTACTATGAACATACAATAAAACATATTTTAAAAGCCCCATTTAAACATTGCCCATTCCTCCTTACGATGCACATTCATGCAACAGCGATTCGCGCGCTTGAATGCAACTACTTGCATAGCTATATTTTTGTCAAACTCAATACAGTGCCGATGATATCAATAGATCGTTACTGAAGAGGGATTAGGGGTGCGCGAATATTACAAACGTTCTAATAATTAATCGAATTGTTTTATTCGATTCGGTCTTCGAATAGAATAGTCACTATTCGTAAATGCAAATATTTTTTTTTCGAATGCTTTTTCGTATAATTAAAAACGTCGACTGTGCCGAAATAAATATATTATAGTATAGTATAGAACAGGGTGCTCAAAATTAAAGCTTTATGGTTTTCTTAAAATTAGGCACCGGGAGGCACGCGAAGACCAGCTGTGCAAATAAGCTATGTGGCCAGGGGGACACAAAGTGAGATGATAATTATCGCTGACAGCAGCCCAATTAACTAAAGCTCAATAATTAACTCTTTTTTTACTGGAGTAAGGGTATATGCTTGTACTGAAAAGTTAGTGGCAATCCTGTTTCAGAGGCTCCGCCTCAGGGAACCATCGAAAACATTAAAGAAACAATGAACCTAAATCACATGCCCCTTTCAGCAAATGGGCAGATCGCAGAACATAGAACCTGTGGCCTATACATAATGCGAAACAGTCACGACCAAGCTGTATGGAGACTTATTCGCGTGATCAAAGGGAATCGTGAATGTGACGTCTGTCTTATCACTATACAATACTGCTGCGCACCCATTTCAATATTAAGGCGAAAGCCTTAGGTGTATATGCTGCTGGTGACCTTGGCGATGACCTAGGCGAAACTGCGCCGTGATGAAAAATGGCCGATGCCGCAAAGAGTAAAGACACGTCTAAAATGCTCGAACTCACGTCACATTTCTCAGAGAGGTTCCTGTAAACAAAGTGAATTAGTGGCTGTGAAAAAAATTTGAGAGATTTCGGTTTGGGCGGGAATTGAGCCCGGGCCTCCTAGGTGCAAGTCGAGCACGCTTTCATGAAGTCACGGCTGATCCACGGTTCTGGCTTACGAAAGGCGTTCGTGCGTGATTGCACACGTCGCAGCCATTTCGCTGACTAAAGGCGTGGCCTATAGTGCATGCACTAAGATGCTGGACTTTAGGTACTACGTTAAGTGTTCATATGTGGCTTTCAGGAGGTCGCCTTGGTGCCACACGTGTACCTCCCATTGCGGTTCGTTATATCTTGCAAGAAGTCAAGCCCCATTTGTATAACATAATGCATTATCAATGCGCCTTAAAAAGAAGTCTAACTCCGATTGTATAACTTCAAGTATGACCAAAGGTGCAGCAGGCTTTCTCCTTCTTACGTGACAAGAGTACAACGCCCGCTGAAAGCTTTAATGTCATAACGTGCAAATGCGTGAGAGAAAGCTCGCAAGCACAATTTGGAATCAGCTAGCGAAAGACAAGGGTAATTGTAGTTCGCTGGGAGAGTCCTTCGCCTGCAGTTGGTATAGAAATAGACGAATGATGATGATGATAACCTTAGTGATGATGATGATGAATGCGAAAATCTATATAGTTCGTTTTTGGTCAACTGTCAAAGTCTTGCACACGGCTCTTCGTGCGGAGTGATGGTTTTGTAGAGCCTTCCCTTCCAAATGGCATTGGAAATGCTTCCCCCAAGCTTATCCTTGTCACATTTCATCTACCTTTCTTCTTGATCCTTTGGTCCATGCTAAAAACCACCGAATTTTTAAATGTTTTAGCGCCTTTAAGAATTCTATGTATTCACCACCTTTACGCCACCAGTCCTCCAGCCGTCTTTTACTCTTCTCCCCATCAGATTCATTTATTTTTGCTCTACTCTCTTTGAAACCTGACGTCTCAAGCAGTGCAAGCATGTGCTGTTTTACCTCTCAGTGAATACGGTGACAAGCTGAGAAAACATGCTCCAATGGCATCTTCAAAATTTCAGCTTTATTCGTTATTCAATTGTATTATTCCGAGCCATCAGTAATGCAGTACGATCAGTAATGCACTGCTATTCGGGCACCTTCAGATAACATTTAGATCTTATCCTTCGCTGATAAATATAGTTCTATAGCTGGCTTCTTCCCCATTGCACTTATCCAGTAGAACGTTAATGCATTTTTTTTACTCTGCGCTTAAGCCCTCTGCCGAATGTACAGGCTACAGACTAAGTGAAAGTTGGAAAAGGCTGTTTAATACGCGAAGCTAAAAGGGGACAGGCTTTCTGAACGTGCTAGGAATTCCCCTCGTATCCTCGTACTGTGATCACCTGACTTCTCTCAAGCAGGCTTGCTATAGGGTCGAAGCTTGGCAACTGGAAATTCGAATCCAAGATCACGAACGCCGCCACGCTGTTATTGCCCCGTAAAGATCATGCAGGTACCATGCACTATGGAAACCTCTGCAAACAATTTTTTTGCGTCTGCTCCGCTTCTTCGCCCTACTGATAGCTGGTGCATCATTCCACCCCCCGCACCCGTGCTATCTCCACTTCACCGCCATGGATCGATGCAGTCAGCGCTTGCGCCAAGCAATCAATGCCGCACCCTTCCCTCACCACGTGACGTCATTGCCAGTTGTGACCAATCACCACGCGTTGCCATCTCTTCTCACGCCTTCCTCTTATCTGCGCCGCCACCTTCCCACTCCTCTCACTCCTGAGACCACCACCGAACACAGGATGTGGCCCCACGCAAAGCGACAGAGACAAAAAATATTATCCAAGTAATAAATAAATAAAAATAAGAGGTTTTGATTAAGCAGTAGTCTCCGCAGTAACTCAGCCCTGCTGAAGAAGCCCCGTATTCCCCATAACTCCTGTATCCAATGACACCATATGGCATACCGCAAAAACGGGTTTTTATATGGGATCCTATATGTTTCATATCGGACTATTGGATATCGGACTTGTGGGGCATATGGATTTTTAGTAGGGAGCCCACCGATGAAAGCATCGAAAATCGTCTAATCCCACAAGCAAGTCTCGCTTCATTATTTTCTCCTCTAGGAAAGAAGAGAGGTGCGCGTGCTGCAAACCATCACATTAGCGACCACTGCGGTTGTCGCCGTCGCGAGCAGGGAGAAACTGCAGAGAGCTGGCCACTTCGCACTAACATGCGCCGACTCGTATACTTCTACACGCATGGTCTCTGCGCAGAGCTTCAGGTTAGGCGACGCAAGCCGCACCCAAAGGTTAGGCTGCGCAAATCGCCGGGTGTACAAAAGAAACCGAAGCGAGAACAAGAGTGCGAAGGGCCCACAATGTAGCTTGCGTCTCCCAGCGCTTGGGTGCGTATCCTGACCTGAAGCTCTCTAGTACTACGCAACATACACTTCCCTCCAATAAAATCGTTCGCCGAGCCAGCGTCGACCGATTCACGGTCTGCGGAAGAAGATTATCGTTTATGTAGTAGAAAAACAGCGCACCGCACACGTACGACGGGAAACAGCACAAATGCACACAAAGTATTTGAGTGACAGCGCTCAAGCGGCTAGAGTTTACTTGAAACGTCCCACTTCTTTCGTTCGCTTTTCTAGGTGGAGCAGTCACCTGAAGACTACAAATGTGCCGGTATATCACACGGCACTTAATCGATTCTAACGCGCACCTTGTTTCTGACGAATTCACTAAGAGACGACATGCGGGCTACAACTAAATCTTTTAAGAAAACTAAAATAAGCGGTTTCCAAACAAACCATCCCAAACGTGAATCCTATCATCCAATTTCGAAGGCCGTGCTTGCCATAATTCGCTTGTTGGAAGCCCTTACAACCACCCGAAGTTTGTCATTATTAGACGCCACGTATATATGTTGTGAAAATCGCACCTCCAGCGACCTTATAGAAATGAAGACTGGTTTCCACGGCCTTGAAGTCCATACTACAGTGAGTGGAACTTCGTAATGATTGCACAGAACTAGTCATCCAATCCAGTAGTCTCCAAACGCGGGTGCGTGCTACAATTCAATACTTTGCCTTTTATCCTGCTGGCCGCGGATAATCAGGTGCGTGTAACAATCGAGGTCGTACTAGAATCGAGTAAATGTGTTTATATGCAACAGGAGACTCAGCGTGTGTGGTACCCACCTTCCAATACTGCTCAGTTTCCGCATGACACAGTCTTACGATGGTGCATGCCCGACCAAGTTCCTGTAAAGGAAAGTGGAGCAGACGTTATGTAAAGAGCAAGCCAGGTGTTTTTCACTTCCAAGCAAAATATATTTTCATCCTCTGTACGTTTAAAAAACAATGTGTCGTCCTTCTCGGCGGCAAGCAAGAATTATTCAGCATTCAAGCTCAATATGGAGAACATTTTATTATGCAGTAGACATCCCTATCATTAAAGTAAACAAATTGCGTTGAACTCACCAGCCACTAATGAAATTGAAGTCTCTTGGTTCGCCTTATTCATGTCGCTGTTATTTATTTTATTTATTTATTTACATCGCACTGCAGGCCGTGTGGCCCAAGCAGGTATATATACAGGGTGTCCCAGCTATCATGCAGCACGATTTAAAAAAAGAGGAACGCGTTACGCGAAGCAAACCTAGTGCGTATTGTTTCCAGTACAGTGGAGTAGCCGCCAGTAATGTTTTCGTTACTGAGATTTAATTAGGTAATTGTAAATTGTGCGGCGCCCAAGGCATGGTGGCCACCACATCGAACAGGAGCCGATGGCCCTGGCACCCGTTATGCTTAATAGGTTCCGGTCTACATTCTCATACAATGTGTCGTCATCCTTTTTTTTTCCGACAACAGTCCCGGCAGACCTAACGAGAAGCGAGGCCGACATGGTCCGCTACAGCCAGTTGCCACTAATTCCAGCCATGTGGCAAGCACGACAACGCCGCTTCAGAATGGCTCCGACTGTGTCCTCCAGTCAATCAGAGCATCACCATCCGTGGACAGCCCCTCCAACTGTTCCTGTGATAGATCTAGAAAACCTGAGGAGAAGGGGAGAAGGCTGGTAGCAGTCGCACCATCCATAGTAATCAACGTAACACCCTTTAAGGGAATCTCCTCAACTTCGGCGGAAATATACAATGCTGAGCGGTGGGATAATCGTCGGTAAGACCTGCGACCAGCGCGCGACAGCCAGTGCCATCAGCCAGAGAAGCTGCTTACGCGCTGGACGGATCGCCAACGACGACTTCAGACGTTGCACCCACCGCGGTGGCACAGTCAGCTAAGGCGTTGCGCTGCTGCGCACAAGGTCGCGGCATCGAAATCCGGCAGCGATGGAGGCGAAATGCGGCCGCCATCGAAATTCGATTTATATATATATATATATATATATATATATATATATATAGTAGTAACTGGATTTTTCAATGGGCCAAGCGTATTTAGGAAAATCAGAAGCACAACTTCGCGGTTATCTTAGGTTTAATATTTTCCCAACAGTTTCGGTCGGTGGACCGACCTTTTTCAAGGGAAACCCTTGAAAAAGGTCGGTCCACCGACCGAAACTGTTGGGAAAATATTAAACCTAAGACAACCGCGAAGTTGTGCTTCTGATTTTCTTATATATATATATATATATATATATATATATATATTCAATGAGGCGGACATTAATAGCACGAGACATCAGAACACATATTCGACTGATTAACAAGAATTCACACTAATTAACTTATTAGTTATTTACTTTACGACGCATATTACAATTTATCAACTGTAGCCGGTGAGCTTGTCAGGCGATACACTTGGAATGAATTTCCAGAATGACACCAGTTTGGAGATATGCACCATCAAACTCGCCGTAAAAATGCACTGTTGTCCCACTTACTTTTTTACCAAAACGCTGTTTTATACATTGAAGCACAAAAAGTAACTGGAACGCCTATGCATTTCGTCGCACACGTTGGGAAATAATATCTCGAAACTGGTGTTATCCTGGAAATTTATTTCTAGTGAATGCGTCTTCCAAACTCACCGCCAATATGTATCGTAAAGTAATTAACTAAGAAGTTCATTAGTCAATTTTTGTTCATTAGTTGAATATGTGTTTCGATTTCTCGTTATGCTGATTAAGCCTCTTCGAATAACCCAGCTCAATGATAAGAATTATGCTACCTGCCACAGGCAATCTTAAAAAATTCCGTAAAACATAAAAATGACCTCCCTTTATATATACCACGTATTTTACGTACTTTATTTTTGCCATGGCGTCTGTCCGACGGCGACGCGGTTCACCGCGGGATTTTGCAGTGCGAGCCGCAGCAGCTCGACAAGCAAGACTGACGGGAGAGACGCGCCCCGCAACGCGGTCGACGGACGCAATTCTGATGGGCTGCGCCGATTTCTTGGCTTCACCCTGGACAGTGAGATCCTAGCGTACGTTCATCGATGTCGCCTGCTTCCTAACGACGAGAGGATTCTAGAGACACCAACCAGAAGTACGTGTGACGACCAGTGACCTTTTTAAGGCCAACATTCTCCTGCGACGACGCCGGATGCTTCGCTAGGCCTACCGCGTCGGGCCGAAGAGTACGGAGCTCCGCGACGCAGCTGTGCGTTCTCCAGCTGCGCCGCGTCGTCGGCCGAGTCCGCACGCCGTAGTTCACCATGAAGGTCGCAGTAGAGGGCATCCCAATTTCTCGGGAGGAATTAGCAGCCAGTGATTGGTTGACTAAAGTTAACAAGCTACGGGTAGCGCGAACAACACCAGGGCAAGCCGTACCCGATTTACTCGGAGACAAAGCGAGACCGGATCAACCGCCGCAAAACAACAAAGGCCAGGCCTCGGGTGCACCTGCGAGGAAGAAGGCATCTGAACCAACGCCTCGGCAGCGAGGACGCTTACTAGCCAAGAAATCTGTAGCTTCGAACCAGCCTCGCTTACCCAGCAACGCCCTCAAGCTGATAGTGCGCCCACGCGGCGGACTGCTACTCTCCAAGATCTCGACCTACCAACTACTGGAAGCGATCTGCATGGCTGCTCGCTTCACCAGGGACGCCGTGCGTCACCAAGACCTAATACAAGCTAACCTGATTCAGAACACCTTCGCGTACTGCACCCCAGACGTCCAAAGAGCTGAACAGGTCCTACGACTCAAAGCGATCACCATCGACAACAAGGAGTATGAGGTCTCCGTCTACTGTGCTCCAGACGATAGCTCGGGCCGCGGTGTAATTCGCGGCGTCGATCTTCGATTGGACCCAGCTGCAATTCAAGCAGAATTGCAAGATGACCGCAACCCAGCCATAGTGGACTTTCGGCGGCTCGGGAACACCACTGCAGTACTCATCACGTTCGCTCAGCCCCAAGTGCCGACCTGGGTCTACTTTTGCAACAGTCGACACAGATGTAACTTATTCAAGAAAAAGTACGAAGTGTGTTATCACTGTGGCGAGCTCGGTCATCGAGCCGACGTCTGCGCTAGCCCAACGACCAAATGCAGAGGCTGCGGGCTATCAAATCCGCCAAACGACCATAGGTGCAAACCAACCTGTCGCCTGTGTGGGGAGGAACATTTCACGGGCGATAGTCGCTGCAAGGAAATCTACAGGATCCCCTACACGGTCAAGCGCCGGCAGTGGGAGAATTACCGACAAGCCGAGGCGAACATACTCAAGGCCCAAGAGCCTGCAAAGCAAGTCACGCTTCAGCACACCAGCCTATGGGACCGCCATCGCTCCGGCAGCCGGCAGCGGCAGCCCCGAGACCGCTCGAGCTCCTTTCCATCGCTCGAGTCTACCACTCACCGGGGGCGGTCCCGGACTCCCTCCCGGAGCCGACACGGGCCACCTGCAGTCATCCAGCAGCCCCGAGCCTCTTCTCCTCCTCCGCGGCAGCCACCTGGGCCACCGCCATCTCCGCCCATCCAACAAGAACATCAACTACCGGTGAGTACGCAGGAAGGGACTCCCAGTACTCCAGACACACACAAAGCGATTGTAGAACTGACAGCAGTCATCCAACAACTCATACTCCGAGTAGACGCTCTCGAAAAGCGAACCGCTTCACACACCCCGTCTCCGCCCGCTCCGCAGGTCCCACCTACGGCGGTACCTATGGAGATCACACCCTCCAGCAGAGCCACACACAAACGCAAAGCCCCGGCCGACAATGACCCAACGGCGGAGGATTGGCAGGCACGTCTCGACAGACTCGAGCAAAAATACTCGAGCAAAAATACGAACTCAGTCAAACTCACATCAGAGCTCTAGAAGCACACATCGAACGGTCACTCCACACAATCGGCTCACAGATCGCCCAACAAATTGAGACCCTGAGTAAAACTATAGAAGCCCAGGGAAAACCCGTAGCGGTCGCTGAACTCGCGGACTCGGCGCCGCCACTCCCTCCAACCCCAGAACTTTCCCAGGTCAGTCATGGCGGTCAGCTCGGGTAACACCACCGTCTGGCAGTGGAACTGTCGTGGGTTCGCACGTAAGCGTCCGGTCCTCCAACAGTTCCTCACCGCGAGTGATCGCCCCGAATTGATAGCCCTTCAAGAAGGTGGCAAGAACACGCAACTTGCCGGTTTCAGTACATACCTATCGGAACGAGTAAAGCCTCAAGTAGCCACTCTCGTCAAACGTAATCTCACTGTCCTCCAACACAATTTGGATCCTACTTTTCCCGAACACGTATTCTTAGAACGCTAGCACAACGCGAAAGACGAAGCACGTAACTGACACACTAATACAACGCGCAAGACAAAGCACGTAACTGAATCGTCACCGAGTCAAATCAGCGCGTACAGCGCGTCGTAATTGCAGCCTCCGCGATCAACTTCAGTGCTGAGACCACCGAAGCGTTCACTGTCGGTGCGCGTTAGTGTCATAATGCAGTACTTCTCTTTTCTGCTCGTAGGCGGCGGCACCGCCCCGAGCAAGAGCGCGGGTACACGGAGGAGTGTTAGATATATAAGGCGCGTCTGTGTAGCTCTCTGCAAATGCGTTTGTGGCGCAATGGGTTAAACGCTCGGCGATCTATCGTCGCGGACCGAGAGGTCGTGAGTTCGATTTCCAAATTTTCCATGTTTGTGGAACTTTTTCTTCTGGTTTCTTTCTTTGTATTATGTTCGTGTACATTGTAAGCTGACGTATTTCCGTGACGGAAATACGTCAGTGAAGTCTTGGTGGACCCCGGCATAAAACACTTTCGTGTTAATATTACCTCGACCCTCGCGCAAACGTCGCACTAGTCTGTTTGTGCTAAATGTTTACAGCCCTCCCCGGGCCCATAAAGACGTTTTCGGGCCCCTTTTCCTCAAAGCCCAGCAGCTAGCGCAAGGGCGGCCTCTCCTCATCATCGGTGACTTCAACGCGCATCACCGCGCTTGGGGCTACCACTACGACTCGGCCAAAGGCAGACGCCTCTGGAATGACTGGAATACGCACCAGATCACCCTCATCACTGACGTCTCCTACCCCACTAGACTCGGTTCGGGCCTACACCGAGATACAACGCCGGATCTCGCCTTTACCAGCTCTGGAGTCAAAGCTACTTGGTGTCACACTCACGAAAATTTTGGAAGCGATCACTTCATTCTCGAGATCGTGATACAAGAGCCCACAAGGCAACGTATGCGGCCGACTCAGGTGATTGACTGGGACTCCTTTCGCACGCACAGAAAAGAGCAGGCCACACCTCCCGTTATTACCGACATCAAAGCATGGACATCCGAAATCGTCAAACAAGTGACTGACGCCACGCAAACCGTCGAGGTTGAGGACACAGTCCCACACTGCGACCGTTACTACGCCCATCTCTGGGAGCGCAAGAAGTCGCTCGAAGCTCTTCTCGCCACTCGAAAATGGGACCGCGATATCCGCCGTCGGCTGGCGCGCGCCCACACGAACATTGAGAACTATGCAATAGAACTCACCCGCCAGAGTTGGCACAACATTTGTGACCAGATGAACAAGACTCCGAACGCTCGTAATACGTGGAACCTGCTCCGACATCTAATGAACCCGGCCGGAGGCGATCTCCGAGCACGCCAACAGCTTGAGCGAATCTTCCATCAGTATCCTGGGACACCAGATGAGCTCAAACAAGAGCTCATTAACACCTACATCCGCCCCGAACCGGCGACCACCCTTCCCCCCTATCAGGGCTCGGCCAACCCTGGCCTAGACGCCCCGATCTCTTTAGCGGAGGTCCGTGCAGAACTCAATCGCCTCAAGACCAATTCTGCGGCCGGCCCCGACCGCATTTCTAACACGATGCTTAGGAATCTAGATGACGCCTCTATTCACGCCCTCACCGACTACCTTCAAGAGTGTTGGGCGAGCGGTACCATCCCGCAGGAATGGAAGTGCGCCAAGCTAGTCTTCATCCCCAAGCCGGGAAAACCACCCACCTTGGCCAACCTCCGTCCCATCTCTATCACGTCCTGTGTTGGGAAGTTAATGGAACACGTTATCCAGTCCAGACTTCTTCGCTACCTCGAAGACAACCACCTCCTACCAGACACGATGTTCGGTTTCCGTCCTCACTTAGCAGCCCCCGACATAATGCTTCTTCTCCATCACCAGGTAGTCATGCGTCGCACACTAGACACGAAAGTCATCGTCGGCCTCGATGTTGCCAAGGCCTTCGACAATATCCTCCATGAAGCGATTCTTCAACAACTCCAGACTCTCGGCGTCGGACATCGCACGTATGCATACGTCCGAGACTTCCTGACCGACCGCAAGATACAACTCAGCGTCGGCACGGGACATCCCTCCATCATCTCTCCTGGCAACCGCGGCACGCCGCAAGGCTCAGTGCTCTCGCCGCTGCTTTTCAACGTTGCACTGATAGGCCTGCCCAAGCTTCTGGCTGACATTCCCCACCTACACCACAGCGTTTATGCTGACGATCTTACTCTTGGATCACACACGGCAGTGACGGCGAGATCGAAGAGACTCTCCAGACCGCCATCGATCGGGTCCGAGGCTATCTGGATACAGTTGGCCTCAGCTGCTCGGCGACTAAGTCAGAGTATATAATCATCCCGTCCCCAGGACGACGCCCACCAAAAATACTTCCTGAGATCAACCTCCAGGTGCAAGGAAACCCCATCCCTCGTACAGATCACATCAGGATTCTGGGCCTACACCTACAGGCAAACGGCAGCAACAATATATCGCTCCAACGCATCGACCAGTCGGTGCTACAGATCGGACGTCTTCTCAAGCGAGTCTCCAACAAGCACCGAGGTATGCGAGAGTGCAACCTCCTGCGCCTCGTCCAAGCCTTCATCTGCTCCCGCATCACCTACTCCGCACCTTACTTACGTCTCATCCGCGCCGAAAGCGAACGGCTAGAGGCGTCACTTCGAAAAGCATACAAGACGGCCCTGGGTCTTCCCATGTCAACAGCTACTCACAAGCTTATGGCTCTCGGCATCTCCAACACCGTGAGCGAACTGATCGAAGCTACCCTCACCGCCCAATACGAGCGGTTGTCACTCACACACGCTGGCCGCGCGGTACTGCAGCAAGTTGGGATCTCACCAACGAGGGCGGCCCCCAATTATATTGACCTTACACAGGAATATCGTCAAAATCTCCGAATACCTCCCATTCCCAAACGGATGCATCCGGAACACCACGCCGAGAGACGGGCCGATCGTGCACGACAGTTCGAGAAACGCTTCAGTGGACGTCCAGATGTCACGTATACGGACGCCTCTTACCACCCCTCGAAACCAGCGATGGTGGCGGCAGTCCTCGCCCCCCACCGTAGCTGGTACACAGCCTGCAGCATTCGCAACGCAGAAACAGTCACCGCAGCAGAGGAGGTTGCCATTGCGCTTGCGCTAGCTGATCCTATTACCAAAGTCGTCATAAGTGATTCTCAACAGGCGATCCGCAACTACGATGCCGGCCGTATCTCTCGCCCGGCATCACACATTCTGCATTCTACTCCCCCCTCCTCCACATCCCGCTTACTCCTGTGGGCTCCAGCCCATGAATCGCTCAGGGGAAACGTCCAGGTGCATACACTTGCTCGAGATCTTAGCTGCCGAGCCGAGTGTAGGATCCACCGCCCCGATTCCCCTGACACCACTATCTCGCGCGATTCTCTACTCACCACTTACACGGACATCCTCCAGTACTACCGACTCGGGAGATGCATATATCCTCCCGCACACCGTGATCTAACAAGGCGCGAGGCCGTCCAATGGCGCAAACTACAAACAGGTAGCTTCCCACACCCCCTCTTATACAGTAAAATCTTTCCGCAACAAATAACGCCTCGGTGCAAACACTGCTCAGCTCCGGCCACTCTCATACACATGGCGTGGACTTGTACGCACGACAACACAGACAAAACAAACACCCCAGAGTCGTGGGAGTCCCTCCTGCGTAGCTCCGAGCCAGCAGACCAACGTCGGCTCATCCAGCGTGCGGTGGAGGCCGCGGAATCCCAAGGGATCCCCGCCGACCTCCTCTAAGCCAGCGCAACCGGTCCTTGGACTGGTCCCCTCTTTTTGGGCGAAATAAAGAATTCACCACCACCACCGCAGCAGCTCCAGCACCGAGAACGTGACGTCACCACTTGGTCAGGTGGGTTTCCTTGCTATCGGGTGCCGACGCCGGACGCTCGCCGGAATTTCTGTTTCGTGGGGCATATAAGGCTTTCGCTTTGAAATTATATTGTGAGCATCTGTACATACGACTGATCAATATTCACTTCAGGGCCAAATGCGTTTCTTTACGCTGCAGGAAGGGGGCTGGTTAAGAAAGAAGCAATCCATGCTTTTGTGGCAACGCACCTCCTGCGGGGTGTTTTTTTTTTTTTGCGGCGTTTAGAGGAACTTAATACACGTAATAAAAAAAATGCCGCAGTTTCACCCGAAAGACGAAGCGTCAATTGTGACAGCAAATAAGTAGGGAGCTATACGCAGTAAGGATAGTAGTTTTATCAGCTGTATAAACTTGGACATGCAGCAGCACCAGCAACGCGCAGAACTGTTTTCAATGCCATCGGCGTTTTGCCCGCGTTCGCACCGAAAGCGCGCGGCGTTGGTGACTGTTACCGGTGCCTCTGGGGGCGGCTTGGAGGTTTTCGACGAGATCAGAACGACACTCGTCGAGCAGCGTCGGAAGTCTTTACCACCTTCTCGCCTCGCAACGTTTTATTGCGATAGCAATTATATGGACACTCCAAAGCGGATTTCTGCCGTGGGCGTCGCCGTCGCCGTCACCGTCAGGTTACTTATGACGTCAACGGCGATGAAATAGTCGCCATGCTCCGGACGCTGTATGTGCGAGTGAAAGGGCGCGAGGGACGCGCGCTTTCACAGGGAGCGAACGCACGTCGAAGAGCAAACGCGCGTTCTGCGCCGTGCTCCCTGAAGGGCTGCAGAATTAAGCGTCTCTTTCCTCGTTTCCATATATATAGAGAGCAAACGCGACTTTTTCCGTCGCGCAAAAGGCTGTTGGGGGACGGGAGGGAGAGAGAGAGAGAAACGTCGTAATTGCAGCCTCCGCGATCAACTTCAGAAACAATTTCAGAGCTAATTGCGGAGGCCACGCTCCGCTGTGCTGAGTACGGCGAACGCCACCTAGTAGTGCTTCTGCGAGAACGCGTTGGTAGTGCTTCTTGATGCCAGCGTCCCTTCGAATGCTGGCATCGAGGCGTCGTAGTGCTGAGACCACCGAAGCGTTCACTGTCGGTGCGCGTTAGTGTCATAATGCAGTACTTCTCTTTTCTGCTCGTAGGCGGCGGCACCGCCCCGAGCAAGAGCGCGGGTACACGGAGGAGTGTTAGATATATAAGGCGCGTCTGTGTAGCTCTCTGCAAATGCGTTTGTGGCGCAATGGGTTAAACGCTCGGCGATCTATCGTCGCGGACCGAGAGGTCGTGGGTTCGATTTCCAAATTTTGCATGTTTGTGGAACTTTTTCTTCTGGTTTCTTTCTTTGTATTATGTTCGTGTATGTTCGTGTGACGTATTTCCGTGACGGAAATACTTTATTTAAGAGAGAGAGAGAGAGAGAGAATAACCTTATTGAGAATGCCTGCAGAGTCGATTAGGCTCCCTCCACGCAGGGAGGACGAGCTTTCATCGCGACGCGGCCACTACGTCAGTCTCGTGCGTTATGCTCCTCGAGGTCTTGCTCCCTCGCTACTTCCGCGGGTCTGAGAGGGCCGCCGCCCCCTTCCTGGGGGTGCCGCCCCCCTTATCCTCGGTTTCGCAAGGTTGCTGCCTTCCTAGAGCTGCCGAGACCTGCTGGATGGCCTTGAGTTGTGTCTCTTGATCGTAGATCCTCGTTGCAGCCTCTAGCTGCGGCAGGATCGTCGTCTTCTCACTGGCTTCTCTCGGATTTATACCACAGTCCCAAAGGTTGTGAGCCGCGGTAGCTCTCTCCTTCGCACACAGTCTACACACGTCACTCGTGTACACACTCGGACACACGTGCTTAGCTAGCACCGGGGTGAGCAGGGACCCTGTCTGTAATTGTCTGTATAACACTGCCTCCTTCCGGGTAAGCCCCGGGTGAAGTGGGGGCATAGTCTGTCTGTTCAGTCTGTACCATTTCACTATTTCGTTGAAGGTGGTCATCTTGTCCTTGGCACTGTACCGCGACCAACACTCCGAGTCGGCCGTGTTTGCAGCCGCGCGGTTGGTTAGTCCTCGCGCGGCCGCGTTGGCCGTCTCGTTGTGGTTCGCGTTACCGCGTTCCGACACGTCACTGCCCATGTGGGCCGGAAACCACTTGATCACAGCAGCACTTTTACGCCCGATGTCTTCGACCTTGCGCAGTATGCGCGCGGCCTCACTACATACCATACCCTTGGCATAGTTCTTCACTGCCGTTCTAGAGTCACACAGCACTGTAGTGCATCCGGGGTCGGAGACGGCCAAGGCGATAGCCACCTCCTCCGCTTGGTGCGCTTCTCGAGTCCGGACGCTCGCTGCGGTCTTCGTTGCACCCGTCGATGCTCCGACGACCACAGCCGCGTATGCGTCGCTGCTGCCTCGATACTACGCCGCGTCCACGTAGACGGCGCCTTCTTCTCTGGCGTGGAGGTCCACGACAGCCCTGGCCCTCGCCAACCTCCGCTCCTTGTTGTGCTCGGGGTTGACGTTCTTCGGGATCGGGCAGACCCTGAGCTTTCTATTGATGCTATCCGGTATAGGTACGTTGTTCTGCTGCTTGCCTTCGCTCGGCTCGAGGCCAAGGTCCCGCAGTATCTGTCTTTCGGTTCTCGTTTCAGAGAGACGTTCGAGTTGCGCTGTTCTATGTGCCTCGGCTTCGTCCAGCGTATTGTGGACTCCCAGCGCCATGAATTTTTCGGTGCTCGTGCTCCCGAGGAGACCGAGTGCCGCCTTATACGCCTTGCGTATGGTGGCGTCTATCTTGTTACGTTCACTCGGCCTCCAGTTGTGGAAGGCGGCGACGTACATTATGTGGCTAACTGCAAAGGATTGAACGAGCCCTAGTCAGGCTCTCCTCCTTCATCCCCGCTCTTCTGTTGGACACCCTCTTGATGAGTCTAATTGCCGCGGCCGCTTTGCCCGCGAGCTTGTTCACCGTTTCACCGTTTACTCGATTTCGCTCGATGAGCAGCCCGAGCTTTCGAATCTTCTCGACTTCCGGTATTACTTGTCCTCCCGCCGTCTTGATCGTGATCTTGGGATGCTCGTACTTGAATTCCATATTCTTTCTTTTCCTGCCCGCTCCTTTCGGTGGAATCACCAGCAGCTCTGACTTGGCCGGAGAGCAGACGAGTCCAGACCCGTCCAGCTGCTCCTCGATGGCGTTGACCGCTTCTTGCAGCGTTGTCTCGATGTGTCCGTCGCTTCCTCCCGGCGGTACCCATAGCGTAACGTCGTCGGCGTAGATGGTGTGCCGGACTCCTGTTACTCTTTCTAGCCGGTTGCCCACCCCTATCATCACGAGGTTGAAGAGTAACGGGGAGATCACCGAGCCCTGCGGGGTTCCGACGCTGCCCAGCTTCTCTTCGAGCTGCAGGTCTCCCGCGCAGATTTCGGTGGTCCATTCCGTCAGGAAGTCTTTGATGTACTCGTATGTCTTTCTGCCCATGTTTAGCCTGGATACTTGGGCCAGGATAGCCGAGTGCCTCACTTTATCTAAGGCGCTCTGCAGGTCCAGCCCAAGTATGGCTCTGTTGTCCGTGGTGGCCGTCATATCGTCGATGATCTCGTTCTTCAGTAAGATCATGGCGTCTTGCGTCCCGAGCTTGTTCCGAAACCCTATGATGGAATTCGGGTAGAGCTCCGATTCTTCCAGGTAACGCTGCAATCTGTTCATGAGAACGTGCTCGAGGACCTTTCCCACGCACGAAGTCAGCGAGATCGGCCTGAGGTTCTCTATGTTTGGTGGTCTGCCAGGCTTGGGGATGAGGATCGTCTTGGCTGCTTTCCATTGCTTGGGTAGCCTTCCATCTTGCCAGCACTTGCAGAATTTCGTGAGCGTTTCGATGGCCGCTTCGTTGAGATTCTTGAGCGCTCTGTTGGTCACTCGGTCGGGACCCGCGGCGGACCTGCCATTGAGATCCTGCAGAGCAGCTCTGACTTCCCATGTCTCGATGTCTCGATCTAGCGTCTCGTTCTCGTTGCCTTGGTAATCCGGGTGTCTTTCCGTGGGGGTGGTCGGTAGGTACTTGGCGTCCAAGTTCCGCTTGATCTCGTCCTCTCCGTGTTCGCAGATTGCCTTGTGTAGGATCCTGGCCAGGTTGTTGTGTTGGTGGCCCTCGGTCTTTGTTTCGTCGAGGAGGTGCTGCAGCATGTTCCACGTCTTGCCCTTGTGTAACTGTCCGTCGGCTTCATTGCAGGCCTCATTCCATTGTTGGGTGCATAGCACCTTGCAGTGAGCCTCGATCTGCATGTTGAGCTCGGCGATCTTCTTCCTTAGACTTCGGTTCGTTCGTTGCTTCTGCCACCTCGCCTTTATGGACTGCTTGGCTTGTATCAGGTGGGCGAGCCGACTGTCCATCTTGTCTATCCGTTCGTCCGTTTCCAGCTCTTTGGTGGCTCTTTCCGTCGTCTCAACGACGTTAGCCGCCCATTGTTCGATATCCATAATGTCCAGTTGCACCGCGGGTAGTGCCGTTCGAAAGGCGTCCCAATCCGTAATGCGATGCTTCCTTATGCCGGTGTTGCCTTGGCCTTCGAGCGGTACGACGACCTCCACGATGTAGTGATCGCTGCCCAGCTCTTGTCCCGTGTTTCTCCATTCCGCTTGTCTCGTTCTTCCTTCGGTTTTGATGAAGGTAAGGTCCGGAGTGGTGTCTCTCGTAACCGATGTACCGATTCTGGTGGGAAAGACCGGATCCGTGATTAGGCTCAGTCCCACGTCGGTGGCATCTTGCATCAGCTCTCTTCCCTTGACCGTCGTTCTTTGGTAGCCCCAGCCTTGGTTCGGAGCGTTAAAGTCTCCGCACACTTGGAGCGTATTGCTCCCCGCGACTCTACTCGCCTTGTGAAGTAGTGCCTTGAACTTCTGTTGTCCGTGAGACGGATTGCTGTAGACATTTACCAGGAAAGTGCTCTCCTTCCTCTTCTTGCCCGTAAATACTTCCACCGTGAAGTGTTCGATGGCGCTTCTGCCGATCAGTTCGTGTTCCATGAAGGTGATCCCTTTCCTAACGAAGGTGCAGACCCCTCTGCCCTTGCCCTTGGACGTGTCCCTTTCGCTCGGCGGGCTGTCGTGCGACCGGTAGCCCGGGAGTCTTGGTGTCTCTTCGCTGTGTGTTTCTTGAATCATTATTACGTCTGGTTTCCTCATTTGTTGCTGCAAGTGTTGCAGCAGCACCGCTCTCTTGCCGGTAAAGCCGTTGCAATTCCAGTGCCAGACCAAGAGCTCTCACTGGCGGTGTGGTTACTGCTATGCGTGCTGTCCCGGCTATGATTGCTGCAGTTTGGCGATGATCTGTGCTTCCATACTTTGCATTTGTGCCTGTATGTGCGCCTGCAGCTGTGTTTGCATCTGCGCTATCATGTTCTGGATCGTGCTCTGAGTGTTGGTTGTCATCTGCTGAACCGTTTGCTCGAGCGCGGTGAGGCGTTCGTTTGTTACCTTGCTGGTCACCTCAAGATGGTCGAGTCTGTCGCCCTGTTTTTCGATTCGCTCCGTTATCTTTCGTTCTTTGGCGCCCTCTATGGCTCTCCTCTTGGGAGCCGGTCCTGCCGCTATCGTGACTCTCGGGTCTACCTCGACCTCTGGTTCGTCCTCGGTCATCTCTTGTTTCCTCTGTTGCGCGGGCGTCGGCTGCTGTTGCTGCTGTTGCTGCATCGCAATTAATGTCGTTACCTTCTCGTTGATTTCCTTGATGGTTGCGTCCTGTTCGGCGATTCTCCGCTTTAGCTTCTCGTTCTCGTCTCAAGGATTTCTCCACCCCGTTCGCTTCATGGATCTTCTTCGCGGCGTTTTGCACCGGTGGTTGTCTCTTCTCTGCCATGTTTGCCTTGACTGCGTCGGCCCAGGAGCCTCTCTCCCTCGACTGCAACGGTCTGCGGCGACTGGCGCTCCTGCCTATTTTGCTGTCGTCCCTTTTGCGGCTGCTGTCGCGCTGCTTTGATTCACCGCGGGGTTTCTCGGCAGGCGACGCTCGTCGCGGCGGAGAGCTTTCCGGGTCCGGTTGTTGCTGCATGGCTTCCATCTTGCGTTCCCATTGCCGCTTCTTGACCACGTACGGCATCTTGTACTTGTTTTTGCATTCCCTCTCGCCCGTTGGGTGCTGTCCCCCGCATAGCTTGCACTTGGGCCTGCATTCGCGTTCGTGACCCTCTCTGGGGTTCGCGATTCCGCAGCCGAAGCACACTTTGGCGTTGGTATTCGGGCATACGTCTCTTCTATGGCCGTGGTTGTATTATGGCCGTGGTAGCGAAAAGTACTATGACCGTGGTTGTATTGCCGATTCTGTGCGCCTCCACCGCTAGGGGGTTGTAGGGGTTCACGATGTTTTCGGCTAGTCTCCTCCGGGGTATCGTCTACGGCTATACCTCGGATGACTCCCTTGACCGTGCCGTTTGGCGCCGTTCAGTAGGCGTTGATTTCGTATGTCTTACTTCCTATGTTAAGGGCTTTGATCTTAGAGTACAGCGTGGCGCGCCTCTCGTCCGGGGTGCTGACCACGATTATGTTTTCCTGCGCGTTTGTGCAGATGGTGTCTGCTTTGGCTTCTTCCTTCGTTACTCGAGCCGCCGTCCTGACGACCGACATGATAATTGAAGCCTCTGTTTTCGCTACGTTGAGACCGCCACGTGGTCTCATGACTACCTTGGTTTCTTCTTTCGGCATATCTATCGGCATCCTCGCCGCTTTCGTTACCGAAGCTGCAACTCTCTTAGCAAAGCTGGTCCTGGTCTTGGGTCTAGACTGGCGAGTAATGGTGGCGGACTCACCGTTTTCCTTGCCGGCCATGATCTGCTTGATGCGCTTGCCGGAGGCCGACCAGCCTTCGACTTCTTCCGGTGTAATGTCCTCTCCGTGAACTTCGATGCACGTGCGCCCGCCGAAACTGCCGATGCCCAGCGTTGACGCCGTGTTGTCTTCCATCGACGTGACCACTTTCATTTCGGACGCCATCTTGGTCGTCGCCGGGTTAGGCCTAGCGGCCGGGCCCGTCACGACCGGTGGGCGTACTCGCGGTAGGCCTACGTTAGGCTTAGCGAAAAGTCCGCACCGCACCAGAGAAGAGTCCTCGTAAATCGAGAAAATCACGTACCGCTTGGTCAAAACTGGTACCGGTCGATGCCCCGCACCTTCGCGCACACTTTGGTACCAATTATATCGCGGTAACTGTAAATTAAGGCTGCGTTGATTGGCATAATAGCAGGAGTCGATGTGAAGCGCGTCCGCTCCCGTCGACAACCGCGCGTTCTCCTTTATTTAAGTGAAAAAAAAATTACTGAAGGATGGTGGTCAGGCGGTGCCTGGCCGCCACCTCCTCGGCTCGTTGAATGGCCCGGAGTTGCACGTCGAGGCTAGAGTTCCGGAGCACGTTATCCCACGCTTCGGGCGAGGGAGTGGTCAGGAGATCAGGCGGGGGTGGGTCCTCGCTGCAGTCCCAGAGTATGTGGGCAAGGGTGGCGGTCGTGCCGCACTGCGAATAGTGTTGGCTAAAGAGGTCGGGGTATATGTGACTGTATATTTGCGGGCAAGGGAACGAATGGGTCTGAAGGCGGCGCCAAACGATTTGCTGGGGTTTCGTGAGTTTGGGGTGCGGTGGCGGTTTTGTTTGGCGAGCGAGGCGGTAGTGTTGCGCGATTTCGTGATACGAGGTGAGAGGCTCGCCGGGGCCCTCCTTGGGATCCGTGGCACTGCCCGCCGCTCGGTTGACGAATCCTCGAGCTTGCCGGTGGGCGCCCACGTTTCCCGGGTTGCCCGCGTGTGCAGGGACCCAAACTAGCGAGATGGGTGGGGGGTCCTCGTCGTCAGACTGACGAGCGAGGGGTTGAAGAAGGCGTACGGTGCCAGTGGTGACGGTGCCGCGAGCAAAGTGAAATATGGCGGTTTTCGAATCGCTATGTATTGTAGTGTAACCGGCAGATGCCGCAAGCGCGATAGCCGCTTCTTCGGCTTCGGCGGGGTTTAGGGCGCGGACGGAGCCGGCGATGTGTAAGGCAGTGGTCGTGTCCGAGGGAGTGCGGATAGCCATAACGATGAGAGCGTACGCTTTCGACTGCGAGGTGTAACGGGCCACATCTACATATGCTGCCTCTGTGCTTGAGGCGTAGGTCTCGTGCAGGGCCTGCGCCCTCGCCTGTCGACGCCCGTCGTGGTGACCGGCCAGCATGTTTTTCGGTAGTGGTTTTACTACAAAGCGTTGTCGTATCGGAGAAGGTAGGCAGATCGGGTCTTGGCCAGAGGGCGATGCAGTGAGGCCGATGCGATCGAGGATCCACAGGCCGGTCTTGCTTCCGCGAAGACGTTGTATTTGGGCAGTGTGATGTGCCTCAATCAATTCGTCGAGGGTGTTGTGAAGACCGAGGCTCAGGAGATGTGTCGTGGAGGTGGTGGGGGCAAGGCCTAGAGCTAGCTTGTAGACCTTGCGAATGAGTCGTTCGACTCTGTCCTTTTCGTAAGGGAGAGAGAGAGAGGGGAGCCGACGTTTAGCTGCGGCACCAAATGCGTATTTATATAAATACGCCGTGCGCGTTCAGTGCGAACGCGGGCAAAACGCCGACAGCGTCGACAACAGTTCCGCGCGTTGCTGGTGCTGCTGCATGTCCAAGTTTATACAGCTGATAAAACTACTATCCGTACTCCGTATAGCTCTCTACTAATTTGCTATCGCAATTCATGCTTCGCCTTTCGGGTGAAACTGCGACAATTTTTTAGATGCGAAGCAGCTTATGGTCGGGGCTATGTCACTCCCTCCCTCCCTCCGCCCATCCGCCGTGCGGCATCCACACCCGCACTGCGCTTGTGCATCCTCCTCCCCCTCATCTCCTTGTCTCTTCTCCTCTCGGCATTCCTCCTCTCCTCTCCGACGCTCCTCTCCTCTCCGGATTGCGCAACGAATGGCAACACGTGCGGCTCCGCGCGCGATAATGCGAAGCAGCTTAGGTTAGAGGCGCGACGAGAGTGTACTAGAAATCTAGTACACTCTAGCGCGACGGTAGGCGCTGCCTACTCCGCTGGGGGGCGCCACTGTAGCTCGCGGTATAATGCCGCGCGCTCGCGCTCCGCTCCTCTCATTCTCCTCCCGCAACGCCGCGATGAGTGCCACGGACAGCGCCAGCGTCAACGCCAGTGTCAGCGGCGTGGACAGCGCCGCGGAGAAGAGGGCTCGAGCCGCTGCCACGAAACGGCAGTGGTGACAGGCCGATCCCGAACTTCGGGCTCGCGAAGCCGGTAGCTACGTACCTCAACCTAACGAAAACGACGAACTGAAAACTAATGGGAACTTGAGTTCAGGGTTCCCCTACGGGAAGATGGTGTAATTTTTTATATAAATACGCATTTGGTACCACAGCTAAACGTCGCCTCCCCTCCCATCGCCCCCCCCCCCCGGCCTTTCAGAGGTCGCGTTTGCTCTCCGCCGTGCGTTCGCTCCCCGTGAAAGCGCGCGTCCCTTGCGCGCTTTCACTCGCACAAACAGCATACGGCGCACGGCGACGATTTCATCGCCGTTGCACTCCATGCGGAACCTCACGGCGACGACAGAAATCCGCTTTTAATGTCCATATAATTTCTATCGCAATAAAAATTCCAGGGGCACTTAGTTATCTCTACGTGGATGAATGCGAAAGCATTGCGACCACCGAATATCGAGGGTTAGACTCCCACGAAAGGTCGTGGGTTCGAGTGCCTTAATAAACTCTATCCTACTTGAACATGTACCTTAGTCAACTCTACCTCCTTTACCTGTGCCTTAGTTAATTCGCCTTAATTAACAACAAAGGTAGTCAGATTGACTCCTGTCAAAAGCATGGCTTAGAATGTCTTAATTAACTGTATAATAATTAACTGTGCCTCAGGTAATTCGGCCTAATTAACACCAAAAGTTGTGGATTCGACTCCCACCAAAGGTCGAGGGTAAAACTCCCGCCAAAGGTCGTGTGTTAGAGGGCCTTGATTAACTATACCTCAATTACCTGTGGCTTAATTAACTTCGCCTTAATAACAGCAACGGTCGTGGGTTCAACTCCCACGGAAGCCCGTGTGTTAAGGTGCCTTAACCTAATTAAACCGGCCTTGATTAGCTTTGCACGAATGAACTTTGCAATAATTACCATCACCAACTGCCTGGGTGGACCACTTGGACCTTGGACCATCGTGGTCACGCCATCACCGGATTGAGCCTTATAATGCTTTCGCATTAAAAAAAGCATACGTCACTGCGCCCAAGAGCTCACGTAATGCAGCGATCTCAACCATGTTTCTAGGAAACGACTGAATAAAAAATTGCGGCAGAACCTATTTCACGATGACTGTCGACGGTAACGCGTTAGCATTGAATCATAGACAGTGGGCACGTTAAGTTAGCGCGCTCCGAACTCCAAAGGAGCACGCTCGAGTGCGTTCGAGTGCGACGCCTTCGGAGCTTAGCTTAACGGCGATTTGCGCCAACTGCTTTCGGGTAAAGCCCCTATCTTTGGGGCGCACGAACGCGCCGTCTGGCGAATGTTATCTTGCTTCCGCGACCGCTTGCGAATTGCGCGCGCTTTTTGAAGATGGCGCCGCCGGTAAACACCCTCCTGCAGTTCTTGATAGACGATGAAGAGCTAGAAGAACTTGACGCGTGGCGACGGATGCAGCAGCAGCGGCTTATGTATGCGATGCAAGCTGTTCGTGCTGTTCCCAGAGGTACCCTATCAGAGGACTTATTTCTGCTCCGCGGTATGCTGACTGATGACTCATTGCCGATCGCAAGAGGACAGAAAGCCTTATGATCCGAGGCATCCAGGATTATGTGATCAACCTTGTGCCCAGATACACGTACACACAATTCAAAGAGCAGTGCCCCAACATCTTCCATGATAACATGAGGACCTGAAGAAGTCATACACATGAACGTAGCGACGAGAAGGCGCCAAACTGCGACTGTTCGGTTACGTACCTGAGCGTCTGGCAAGTAATGATCGGGCCGTCATTTTCGGTTCGTGATAAGCTCAAACCGCGCCAACACGCGAAGTTCCCGATCATGCCTTAGAGCAGACGCCCGGCTGCGCAGCGGCGGCAGGAACGATTGGGCAAGGAGCACCGACTTGCATAAGTGGAAAGAGTCGGAAACACGTCATTTTTCCGGAAGTCGTAGGAGGCGCGCGCTCTCGCGCACCGTTTCCAGGGTGGAGCGGGTAGAGCGCGCTCCGTAATCACGCACCGGAAGTGCTTTTTAGCCGTTAAGTTTAAAAGAGCGCGCTCTGCTGGCTAGAGCGCGCTCGAGCGCCTTAACGCGCCCAGCTTTAGTTCAGCGTTTTTACGCTCCGCTTAGCTGCTGAGGGGAGCGGAAGCGCGAATGCGCATGTGCCCTCCGCTTAGCCGCAACCGCGATAGCGGAGTGAGAAACACGGTCCGCTTAAGGTAGATACACACGCGAGCGCGAAATCCCGCCTGCTCCGCGGGACAGTCACGTGGTCACTTGAATCCGGCGCAGCCGAGTTAGGTCGCATTCGCACAGCCGGAGTGGCGTTTGCGGAATCCGCGTGCTTACTCTCGACTCCAACGCTTAGCAGCTGCGCATTTGAACAATCGGCGTGCTCTATATTCCATAGCACTGTGAATCCCTCAACAAGAGCAAAAAAAAGTGACAGTTGCCTCATCACTTAGCGTTTCCTTGTTCACTCATGTTGAGGTCACGCAGGCTGCGCGGTCTGAGTAAATAGAAATGCACGCGCAACAACGATTCGCCTTTCCCGCTGCACCACAACAAAAGCACATGCGGTCACTGCTGCACAACTACAGTGAACTAGAATATATTCTAGTTCACTATATGCACAACAAAAACACATGTGGCTTCAAGCCGACAAAACCCCATCGTAGCCACGCCAATCCATTGAATGTTGGCAGATTTGGCGCTGACTACGCTAAATTGAGGTCAGACGACCGCCAAACGGACGGTCGGAAATACCGGCGAGCATTTTCAATCCGGACCGCGGGCGGAGGAGGCCGGACTAGGCGAGAGCTGCACGTTTTGATGACGCGCGCGTCACGTGACACGCCATCCGCTGCGAAAATTCCTCCTCCGTCCGGTCGTGTGAATGCACCTTTAGAAGCAGCCTAAGCTCAGCGTCGCTGTCGTATTTCGCTAGCGAGGGTGGTATAGATGCACGCGCCGTCTCTCACGCGTGCATCGAGGCACACTAGTCGTGTGAGCGCGATTAACTTGTGTAATACACCTCCAACTCGTTATTTATGGAAATAATGTGAACAGCACAGCTAACAAAAACGTCGCCAGCGCATTGGGGTCAGAAAGGATTGGGTTGGATTCGGAATGCAACCTCGCTGGCTCTCACGTGGCGTTCACCAAGTCGACGTTTCATTGTACACTCGATAAAATGGACCGGTAACGCATTACAAGCTGCCGTCTAGATACTTCATGAACAAAAAAGTTATACATATTCGTCTTACTTCGTAAAAGTGACAAAATGTTTTTTTTTTATTTTGTTTCACTGCGCTGAATTTGGCCAGAGGGCACTGCAACTACGAAAGGTCCGCTCCGTTACGCTAAACGCACAACTAAATCGTGAAAATCGCCCACCGCTCCGCTGTGGCTTAGCGGGGCAGCTCGGAGCGGACGCTCACTCTTTAAGGACGCTCAACTCTGTTTATATTAACATATTTCCACTGTCGAAACGAGTTATGTACGAGCCGGGTACTGCAGCAGGGCTCCTCTTTCGCGCTACTGTAAGAGCGCTCGGCGCCATCTAGAACTGCCGATGCGAAGCCTACGCGTTGCCTCCGAAATGCATGGCACGCATGTGCGTGCGAACGCGGAAAAACGCGTCCTACGGCAACCGGACTAGCCTCTCACGCTTATTTCTGGACTTCCTGCGCCATCTAGTAACAATACCGAGACGTCCGCGCGTGGACTCTGAAACGAGAAGCGTGGCGCACCGGTGCCTGTGAACCCTGAGAACTCTTCAGTCGCTTGCCAGACACACAGTCGCACGTACTCTGTGACCCAAGTTGGCGAGAGGGTCACTGAATAGCGGCACATATCCAGTGCATTCATGGCGCAGCTCTCTAAAGCGTGAGCCTGAAGGGCGTTCATTGAAAGCGGCACATATCCCTGCATTTGTGGCACAGCCTGCTTATGCGTCAGACTGTTGTCCTTGAGGAACCCTTCTGACGTTGTAGTGCCCACCGACGCCACAACGCGGGTACGCTAAAGTTGGCGCTCTCAGCCGACGCCTTAGTGCCCGTTGCGAAAAATGGGGAATATAAAATTGCGCAGCGCGTGCTAATGCGCAAGCACGGCACGGGCAGTTCTGTTCTAGAAGCGTGCTACGCTGGTCTTCTTGTTCTGGCGCTCCACTGCGACCACTGGGTACAGTGGTGACTGCGGCCTAAGAAGTTCTCGACCCCAGCAATCTTCTGCCCTCAAGCGACTTTCCGCCTGACGCTACCTCGCACCCACGGAACGCCGCAGCGCTCCACCTGCCAACGTTCCCCAGGTGGAAGTCATGTTCGATCTGCACCACGTCACCTCGAAGGCTTCTCGGTTTCGCCACTTACTTTACAATCTGTCTACCGAGGTGGTTCAAGAGGTGGCAAACGTCATCGTGGCACCTTTGGGCAATGCCCCGTACCATAAACTTAAGCATAGTATTCTATATTGCACCACGGCGTATGAGAGGGCGTGGTGCAATGCAGGACTAAGTATCACGTGCACGGACGCATGCATGTAATACTTAGTTCAAAGTCTGAGTGAACCATCTGCTCTGAATACAGGGAAGCTCTCAAGGCTCACCGCTATAGCACCTGCCTTTATATAACGGGGGTTAAAAATACTAAGCTTAAGTAAGTGTATTCGTGGTGGATTTTGACGCGATACGGCGGTGAGTATTCTCCCTATATTACGTTTAGAGACAGATGGTGCAGTGGACGACTTAGTACTAAGAGCTTCAAACGGCAAACATTGATTTTTTTGCTTCCAGTAATTTACCAGGCGGAGTTTAGATGGCACTGCGGTGTGTCCACAAGCGGACGGTTTCGCCCCTGGCGGACAATGCAAGAGACTTACAGACACCTGCAAATATGTGTGGCAGCACAGCTACAAATTTAGGCCTTACGTTAAGTGCAAGGAAATCGGGAAATATAATCCTTAATGAAGAGAGGAGTAATTACGTGGGGTGAATTCAACAGCAAGTCATGCCCATAGTCAAGCATTATAAATATTTTGGCATGCACATAAACAAAAAAACTTACTAAAGCACCCACCAAGACAATCCATGACATGCAGCAATAACGAAACACAGGGAACTTTGGCTTCACAATAAGTATGAGGTGGGGCGTCGAACTTGGAAAGGAGTAATGGTACCAGTGCTATCGTTAGCAAATGCCACGTTAACCAAAGATGGGTAGGCCAGTTGGCTTTGGGAGCGCACAGTAAAACTACAAATGAGGCATGTCATTAGCTGGGCCTCTATTGCAATCAGAGAAGGTCACAGCAAAAGTAGATTTGAAAGAAAATTCAGAAACATGGTTCAAAATAAATGAGTGGCTAAAGTGCATAAGCACCTGTGGCTGAAAAGCGTGCATGCAGAATGGGGGAAGAGGTCACGAACAATGGCAGCCAAGTACAGGGTAGTTGGAAGTGTAGTTAGACTACCAGCAGTCATCAAAAAGAAAGTGGGGGAAACAGAGAGACTGAATTGGATGCAAAGAATGGAAACAAAACAAAACTATAGGGATTTACAAGATCGAGAAAAAAGAAAATACAAGAGAAAATTTGTACGATAACACGAAGGGCAGTACCTTGCTATTTCAGGCTCGGGCTGGTTGCCTAAGAACAAAAAAAATACCAGAGGAAATATTCGAAACAATATGAGGCATGTGTATGCAGCAGCGAACATCCGGAGACCTCTTAGCACATCCCAACGGAATGCGAAGGGATTCGCCCAGTGAGACCCGTAGGATAACGTACTGTACACCTTCCAGAAGCGCTTGGATTTAAATGGGACGGCAGCATCAAGCGGCCAGCAGCTGAGATAACCCAGGCAGCACAAAAGAGATACAACGTTTTCGTAGCGTTTATCCAAGACGATAAAAACGATTTAAAGAAGACTGCTTAGAGTGAGCGACAAAATCGCTCCGTTGACTTTCATAGATTGGAAAAAAACTCTGATAAGGGTGCCTTTTTGCCTTTTTCTTGTATGCACGAAACAGCAGCTGCCTTCTACTGCCACTTTGGTTGGCCGAAGACGACTTGTTAAGCAATAACTCAGTAGGCTGTGCAGCAACAACCTGCTTCCGGGTTACTATACGACCAACTCAGGAAGATCTTTAACCTGTATTGGCCACACAGCTTCCTGAGCCTGAGACCCAGCCTAACGATGCTTCCGTTGTTTAGCTTGACCTCGTACGCCAACAAGGCAAGTTCTGACAATTGTCAACAGTTCAATGAACTACCCGTAATGCATCGTCGTGTATCATTGCAAATGTGAACGTTCCACGTTTCAACTCACGTATATAAAAGACGGCTTAATGTCCATATCCATTATGTCATCCTTGCAAGCAAAAAACGTATCTGTAGCTTCTCTTCCAGCTTTCGCCAAGTCTCTAGGGTCTGCAAAGAAACAGTATCAACACCAAACATCATTTACTATCATACTCCCATAGAGGAGCGAGCAAGTATTCGATAGCTTTGAGCAGGAATAATGTAACAGTCTCATTCCATTAATTTTCTCAAGTGCATTTCCTCAGTGATATATTTGGTCTTCCTCCTAGGATACCACTAGGAAGACAGGGATAATTAGAGATCACTGGGTAAGGCCTTCTTCCTGCATGGGACATCAAAATTTTCTGATGGTGCAAATGTCTATGTAAATAAGATCGATAGATACATAAGACAATACCGTACCAACAAGACCGAGACCCATTCCTAACCAACAATGCACTTAAAGTATGCTGCGGACCAGTTCTCAACAGAAAATCAACGTTTATGGCATTAGTCTACACAATTCACTACACAGGCCTCGCGCCGCTAAGACAAATTTTTTAGTTATTCTGCTCCTTCTTTAAAGCGCGGATTGTAGTGGAAAGCACATTTGAAACAAACTACATGTATCAACTTTTACTACATATTTAGCTGTCTGTGTTGCACCTGTTCCTTAGTGGCATGCAACCCTTAACGCATTGTATTATTCGTAATCACAACTAGAATGTTCTCAAAGACTTCCTAAAAATGCTACAGAAATTCTGACAATTGTCTACTAATGCGTCAGCACTATTTGGCTCTGCTATGACTTTGCTTTTGCTTACTTTTGTTTACTTGCTTTTCCTAGCATATGCGCGTATACCCATGGTCCTTACGGGGGCAAAGAATGCATAGGCTTTAGTAGACAGTTGTCAGATTGTCTCGCCTTATCCGGCCCCCTTCATAGCGATCGTACCAATTGAGCCGGGATGCCGGGCACGAGCGTGCCTTGACTAAGCAGAGCGGGCGAATAGGACTCTAGTTGCTGCAGTCGCGCTTGAGCTGTTGCATGAGAGGAGAGTGCATCGCCATGACACCATGTCATCCCTGCTATTGCTCTCGCAAGCCTGTGTTATGCATGCGTTCCTTGTCTGCCCAAGTTCTGGCCTGTGTTCTAACTGCGCCTCGGTAAGGCCCAATGAAAAATTAACCAAGTGTCTCAACATGCCGCTCGCTTGCACTCGAGGAGTTCATAAATCAAAGGACGATCACCAGCGTTCAATTAGACATTGGGCCACCGCAAAATCTCAAGTTGGCCCACACCCACATTTAAAGTTGGCCCAACCCCTCATTTCAGTTGTGCCGACCCGAAGTTTCAAGTTGGCCCACCCCAAACTTCAGTTCAGCCACCCCAACGTGCAAGCTTCAAGTTGATCCCTCCGTAAATTTTAGTTGGCCTAAATGCAAATTTCAAGCCAGCCTACCCCCAAATTTCAAGTTGACCAACCCACAAATTTCAAATTTTTCCACCCGCAAATTTCAGTCTGCCCACCTCCAAACTTCAAGTTGATGCTCCCCCGAACTTCAAGTTGGCCCACCCACAAATTTCGAGTTGGCCCAACCCCACATTAAAGTTGTGCCAAACCCAAATTTTAAGTTGGCCCACCCGAAATATTAGCTGCCCCCTCCACCTCCAAACTTCAAGCTGACCCATCCTAAAAATTCTGTTGGTCTAAAGCAAACTTCAAAAGGCCCAACCCCAAATTTACGTTGGCCCACACCCAAATTTTCGTTAGCCCAGCCCTAATTTAAAGTTAGTGCAAGCCCAAATTTCAGTTTGCCCACCGCACCACCGAATTTCGAGTTGGGCCACCCCACACTTAGGTTGACCCATCCCTACATTTCTGTTGGCTCTCCCCCAAATTTCAGTTGGCCCACCCCACCCTAACCTTCCCCATGCAATTTTTATGGAGCCCAATTGGTATTGTCACTCAGTAGTGACGATCAATAATAAAACAGTAGCAAAACTGTGAATGACGAAACTTTTAATTGGTGAACTTGTAGCCACAATACAAGCAACATCGAAACACAACGATAGCAGTGAACACAGTCGGCGGTCCTCGAAAATCTTATAAGTGGGTCAAGCGCGTCTGCTTTTATACCTGAGTCATCGAAGCTTCCGGAGTAATCGCTGGTGCCGGCGTGTCTTCCAGAAAGCACACAGTTTGCGTGGTGCATACATGCAGTCAGATTATACAAGGTTCAAGGACAACAGACAGCGGATAGTTCCATTGATAACATTCGAAAAACTTCCGATACATGCAGGCGCGTCCTGCACTGAGCGATAACATTTGGTAGTCGGTGAAACGAGGTGACCCGAGAAAGATAAAAAAGTGCACGTGTCAATACCCAAATGCTACAAACACACAGAAAACCGAAAATAAAACCTCACATAATAAAGACATACAACAAAGAAACAAAGTCCCTAAGTTCGTCAGCGGGCATAGAAAGGCTTAAGACGCACCACTTGGATGGCTTCAGGTCGTGCGTGACGCCGCTGTGATTACAAAATGCCGGCTGGCGCGGCCTCATAGTCAAGTGCGCCAATACAACAGGTGATCTTGTAGGGTCCGAAATAGCGTCATAACAGTTTCTCGCTAAGTCCTCGTCGGCGTATCGGAGTCCACACCCAAACCCGGTCACCGGGCCGGTAATCAAGGCAGCATCGTCTATTATTGTAGTGTCGGCTTTCGGTCATCTGCTGGTTCTTGATGGGCAGGCGGGCGAGCTGTCGGGCTTCTTCGGCGCGCTGGAGATAGGCGGCGACGTAGAGATTCTCTTCGTTAGTGACGTGCAGCAGCATGGCGTTAAATGTCATCGTAGGGTTCCTGCTGGAAACCAGCTTGAGCGGCTTGACCTGCATTGTTTTTTGCACCACCATGTTATAAGCGAAGGTTACGTGCGGTAGAATGACATCCCACTTCTTCAGCTCAACGTCGACGTACATTGCAAGCATGTCCGCGAGGGTCTTGTTCTGCCGCTCTGTAACACCATTCATCTGCAAGTGGTAGTAGGCACTTGTCCTCCAGTGGCTTGTCTGGCTTGTCTGGCTGTATTGTGAAATGGCATGGGCGAGCTCTGCAGTGAAGGCCATTCCTCTGTCGGTAATGGGGACTTATGGGGCATCATGTTGGAGCAGGATGTTCTCGACGAAGAATTGAACAACTTCGGCAGTGCAACCCTTAGGCAGAGGATTCGTTTCGGCCTAACGGGTAAGGTACCCTGTAGCCACGACGATTCACTTGTTTCCAGCTGTTGACGACGGAAAGAGCCCCAACAAATCCTTCCCGATCTGCTGAAACGGTCGGCAAGGAGGCTCGATCGGCTGTAGTAAGTCTGCCGGCCTTCTCGGTGGTGTCTTGCGTCGCTGGTAGTCTAGATATGTCTTCATGTAACGGGTGACGTCAGTGGTCAGGCACGGCCAATAGTACTTCTCTTGCATTCTTGCGCGTGTACGGGAAAACTCGAGGTTCCCGGCTGTCTTATCATCGTAGAGGGTGTGTAGAACTTCTGACCGGAGTGCTGCTGGCACAACGAGAAGGTAGTTTGCCCGGGCTGGCGATAAGTTCTCCTTCATTAGGATGTCGTTTCGCAAGAAAGGCGAGGACAACCCGCGCCTAAATACCCTCAGGACAAAATCGGTCTTGCCTTGGAAATACTCAGTAAGGCTTCGTAGCTCCGGCTCCGCTCACGGCTGCTTGGCAAAGTCGTCTTCACTTATTGTTCCTAAAAATGCATCCTCGTCTTGGTGATATAACCCTGCCATATAGGTAAGGGCGCAATTTTTCTATAGCCCGAATGATGGCGAGGCATTCCTTTTCGGTCGTAGAATAATTTAATTCCGCTTTTGACAGTGACCGGCTAGCGTAAGGTATCACCCGTTCAAGTTCGTCTTTCCTCTGCACCAGGACGGCCCTGAGGCCTAGGCTACTGGCCTCAGTGTGGATTTCTGTATCGGCATCTTCGAAGTGCGCAATTACCGATGGCTACTGCATGCGTCGTTTGAGTTCTTGAAATGCTTTGGCCTGCGGCGTTTCCCACTTGAACTCGACATCACATTTAGTTAGACATGTCAGCGGCTCAGCGATGTGTGAAAAAACCTTGACAAAGTGCCTGCATAGGTAGTCATACGATCACCATTCCTGCTTATTCTCTGTTCTTCCTCCTCGACTCCTCAAAACCGTCACCTTGCGTCATCTTCTTGCTCGTCCCCCTTATATCCCTCCATTTCTCTTGTTCACCCGTCCTGGGGTGATAGTGCAGAACATTGACGGCAGCAAATTCTAGCTGTCAGTTATTGAGGTACCAGATAGTCTTAAGCACACCCTGTCGTACTTTTTTTCACTGCCACCGCATCGGTCACGTCGCGCGCCATTGCAACAACCGTTGGGTGTCGCCGTTAACCCGGGATGACACTGCTAGCCGCACCGACAACTACGCGGTTTTCAGCCCATTCAGCCATACCAGTCATAAAACAGTGAAAGCTACCGCCGCTGCCGACCTTTTGAGCCGTACAACGTCGATGTCACCCCTACACCACACAGCCGTTCCCCGTCGCCCCGAAGTCACCAGTCCAGTTCACCGCCAGCGCGTCGTCCGTCGTCTCCTTCGCCTCTACGACGACGTCCGGCATCGCCGCTCAACCTCCGACCGGGAAATTAAAGGATTCAGCTTTTAGAGGTGACGCTGCATCTTCCACTTCAAATCCTCTCCTCATATTGCCGACACGAGGAAACTTGATCGACGTTGACGTGAATGGCTTAACGGTTCCCACACTAATCGATACTAGGGCTAAAATCTCCGCGATGAGTAATCAACTTCGTCGCCGCCTCAAGAAAGTACTTACACCCGACGCTACTGGTATTATTTGCGTCGCTGATGGAAGAAGTCCTGCAGTCATCAGAATGTGCACAGCTCGCATCACCATCGCCGGTCACCATATATCTGTTTTGTTTACTGTTCTCGAGCAATGTCCCAACGACGGCATTCTCGGACGCGATTTGTTGTCGGCCCATGCCGCTTTCATTGACTGTGCAACCGGTGTCCTTCAACTCGAGTTTCCTCAACTCGCTGATGTTCTAGCTTTACCATCACACCTCTTATGCTCTGTCGATCATGTTCGGTTGTCACCGCAAGCCGCCACGTGTTGCTTTGACGACGGCATGACCAGTTCCAGACGGCGACTACATAGTATCTCCACTAGTTGACGTGCTGTTGACCCGAAATATTCCTGTGCCTCACACCCTCGTGACTTCTGTCGACAACCACGTCCAGCTCCCGCCCCTCAACTTCAGCAACTTGACCCAAGTTCTCCCGCAAGGCATCTCAGTGGCCAACGTGTCAACGCTTGATGAATGGGACGTCGCAGCACTAGACGCCGACCCTTGTTCGTCCTTTCTCGCAACCGACCCTGCGAGTCTACTTCCCGATGAAATTACCACGATGATTGCCCCTGATCCTCCGACTTGTCAAGCCGCGGAACTGCACCACCTCCTAAAGACCTATAGGGATATCTTCGACTTCGTTGACAGCCCTCTCGGTCAAACGTCTCTCGTAAGTCATCAAATACGTACCGGAGATGCTATTTCTATCAGACGACGACCATATCATGTGTCCCATTCTGAACGCCAGGTCATACAACGAGAAGTCGACAAGATGCTCTCTAATGTCGTCATAGAGGCTTCCTCAAGTCCGTGGGTGTCACCTGTCGTCTTGGTCAAAAAGAAGGATGGCAGCTGGAGATTTTGTGTCGGCTATCATTCCTTAAACAAAATAACGCGCAAAGACGTACATCCACTGCCACGGATTGATGACGCCCTGGACTGTCTTCACGGTGCGAAGTACTTCTCATCCATAGACCTGCGCTCGGGTTACTGGCAGATTTCTGTTGATGATTTGGATCGAGAAAAATGGGTTTATCACACCGGACGGCCTCTATCAGTTCAAATTTATGCCCTTTGGACTGTGCAACGCCCCCGCAATGTTCGAACGCATGATGGACTCTCTCCTTCGTGGTTACAAATCTGCCTCTGCTACCTAGACGACGTCATTGCGTTTTCCCCAACGTTTGAAAGTCACCTTACTCTTTTGGTGACCTTTCTAGCTGTCTTTCGTCGAGCCGGACTCCAGCTAAACTCCAAAAAGTGTAATTTCGGCAGAAAACAAATAACTGTGCTTGGTCATCTTGTAATAGCTACACACAGGTGTCCAACCTGACCCTGCCAAGATTAGCGCTGTCAAGAACTTCCCTGTGCCCTCGTCTACTAAAGCTGTTCCGAGTTTTGTTGGATTATGCTCGCACTTCCACCATCCTTCTCAAGAAGGACGTGCCCTTCTCGTGGTGCCCCGACCAAGTGACTCCATTCTCGGCGCTGACCATCTTGCTCACTTCACCGCCTATATTGGCTGACTTTAACCCGTCCGCGCCTACTGAGGTTCGCACAGATGCTAGTGGGCATGGAATCAACGCCATCCTCGCTCAGCACCAGCACGGCCACACACGTGTTATTGCAAACGATCACCGCCTGCTCGCCACATCTGAACGGAACTATTCGATCACAGAGCGCGAGTGCCTTGCGTTAGTTTGGGCTGTCGCAAAATTTCGCCCGCATATTTACGGCCGCGTATTCTCGGTTCTTACCGACCACCACTCTCTTTGTTGGCTATCATCGCTCAAGGACCCAACTGGTTGTCTTGGTCGCTGGGCTCTGAGACTGCAGGAATATACCTTTGCGACAATTTATAAATCGTGCAGGCTACATCACGATGCCGATTGTCTTTCGCGCCATCCGGTGGACCCTGCTAGTCTCGCTGACCATGACCATGATTCCTGTGTGCTGGCCATCTCTGATTTACGCGGCATCGGCACCGAACAGCATTGCGATGTAGCCCTGAAGCTCACCATTCAGCGACTCTCTTCTAAACGTTCCAACCCTGCTCTACGCCAGTATGCCCTGCGCTTTGACGTCCTTTAGCTTCGCAACATGAAACCTGACGGGCCGCAATTCTTGCTAGTTATTCCTGGACACCTAGGCACCACCATTCTTCAACATCTGCATGAAGCTCCAACCACGGGACACCTGGGCGTTTCACGCACCTACGACCGCGTGCGACAGCGGTTCTTTTGGCCTAGCTTGTATTGTTCGGTGCGCCGATCTGTTGCTGCCTGCGAGGGCTGTCAGCACCGCAGGCGTCCTGGTCTTCCACAGGATGGCCTGCTTCAACCTGTCGACATTCCACCGAAGCGCTTCTTCCGCATCGGCCTTGGCTTGCTCGGACCTTTCCCTACGTTCGTATCCGGCAACAAATGTATTGCCGTCGCAACTGACTACGCCACCAGATATGCCATAACGTGCGCCATGCCCAGTAGCTGCGCTACCAACGTTGCAAACTTTCTGCTCAATGACGTCATTCTTCGACACGGAGCTCCGCGTCAGCTTCTTACGGATCGTGGCCGCTGTTTACTTCCAAAGGTCAATGACGAAATTCTGCGTAGCTGCTCTACTCAACATCTTCTTACGGCAGCCTATACCATCTGCAGACCAACGGTCTTACCAAGCGGCTCAACCGAACTATCACGGATATGCTGTCCATGTACGTCTCTACTGATCACCGCGATTGGGACGCCGCCCTACCCTACGTTACTTTTGCCTACAACTCGTCCCGGCATAACACTGCTGGCAATTCTAAGTTCTTTCTCCTATACGGCCGCAACCCTACGTTGCCCTTCGAGACGCTCCTTCCTGCTGATCCGTACGTACCAATCGCATATGCTCATGGACATCCTCTCTCCAGCCAGAATGGCTCGCCAGGTTGCTCAAACTAAGCTATGTGTGTCGCAGGCCTCCCGAAAAGAGCTCTATGATAACCGGCACCGTGAAGTATAGTACCCTCCTGAATCTCTGGTCCTACTTTGGACGCCGTCTCGACGCCAAGGCCTGTGCGAGAAGCTCCTTCCTCGCTACACAGGACCCTACAATGTTCTCCGCAAGCTCAACGACGTTGACTACCTCATCACTCCGCGCCAACATCGCCCGTCTTCTTCTTTTAAGTCTGCTGCTGATGTTGTCCATGTGTCGCGGCTAAAACCCTACTACACCAGCAGTGCTGACTACCTTTAGAAGGCGCCGTGACGGCGCTCAGTCCGCCGGGGGTGATGTTACGAGGCATTGCGTATGAGCCTGACATTAAAGGACCGCTGTGCTACGCGAAGAGTAAGAAGAGGTGACATGCGGCGTGAGATGCTGTCGGCCATTCTGTGGTAGCAGCAGCCTGTAAATATTGTCTCTCCCGTGTACTTGTGAATCCCCGTGACAATATATATGCATTGAAGAAAAATTATTTGTAAAGTGGGAGCTCCTACTGAACGCGCTCCAATCAATCGTTATCGTAATGGCAAAGTAACAGTGTAAAATTTGCTGAACACGTCCGTGCTATATGCATCTTTCAGAAAATCCACTGTATGTACAGTCAGCGTCACCCTTGTGTAGAGCGCGGGAGCGGCGGCTGCCGAGGCGCTCCGGAGCCAGCCACCGAGGTCTAACGGTAGATGCTGGGGGCGACCCAGCAGTCACCGCTAGACATCGCTGGCTGCATCCGGAGCGAGCCGGAGGCTGCCGTTCCCGCGCTCTACACAAGGGTGACGCCGACTGTACGTCTCGCGCATGAGTAGCGCAACTTAGGAGCACCGACTGGCTTTCGTTAAACATTCACTTTATTGTTGGACGCGTTTTCAGACACTTCGGCGAAATAAATATCTAGCTACATCAAAACTGAAATTAGATACCGCGAAAAGCGAGCAAGGATAATATAAATGACACTGCTCAGTCCATTTTACCGCCCTCTACTTTATTTACAAACTGAAACCAAATGGCCCAATTTGCTCTAGTACTATACGTTGGTATAGGAGCACCGACTGGCTTTTGTCGTGGGCGTAAATGCCGGCCGCGGCGGCCACATTTCGATGGAGGAGAAAGGCAAAAAAAAAAACGCTCGTGTACCTTTCATTCAATGCACCTCAAAGAACCCCAGGTGGACAAAATTAAGCCGGAGTCCCGACTATGGCAAGCCTCATAACCACCTCGTGGTTTTGGCATCTAAGAACCCAAAATGTAATTTTAACTAAGCCATTGGCCACGAACGTCCATTAGTGCCGTGCAAGAATACGAATGAAAGACTCGGGTGTAAACAGAACTGCAGACTGGCCGACAGGCCGCGCACTTCACTGTGCTGAGAACAGACCTCGAAGCAAGACTGTGCATTGTGCTGTAAAATGATCAGGGAACGTCTTACTCATCTTAGAATTGCAGGGGTCCAAAGGCTTTGACCAAATTACCGAGAGAGACAGCAGTAGTTTCATCAGTACAATCTTCATTACCGTAGACATAGTCGTGTGAGCAATGAGACGATGGAACCTGAACGCTTTTTTGAAAGGACGGCCGAGTTTCCTAGTGTCGCAGCCTGTTTCAAATAATAGAATTGTTTTCCCGCATAGCTTTATGGAATTCACGTGGAAAGTGCGAAGTTCTACTTTCGTTTAAACTTAGGAGAGCAAAACTGACATGCCTCATCGGTCTTCCCCGGCTTCCTCGTTGAGAGCATATTTACTCCTGTAGCATGTCTCGTAAGGTGGCGTTCACGATCAATCATTTCTCTTTGTACATCGCACTGACTGAGGAACTGCGAGTGTAGGAACGCGTTAGTGTAAGTCGCGCCTCTTCTTTCTTGATTTTTGCCCTTCATTAATATTTTTGTCAAGGACGAGCTGACAACAAGAATTCCATCATCAATCTGGCCTTTTGTTTTGGAGCGTATGCGCCTGTAAGTAACAAGCGGCACGCTGAACCGAGTGGCAGGCGGTAATGTTTGCCCTTTACAAAAGTCGCTCCTGTACCTCGATACGTGCCCGTGTGCAGAACACGCATTTTGCACCAGCTTCACTTCATTTTGGAGGAAGAGTTTCATATTTTATTGTACCGCGTTGAGAGCTAAAAATTTCGAAAACAGCGGAGTGCCTGCCGCTGAGCGAAGCCTGTTGGAAGGATTGTTGGTAGACGTAACTTCTTGCTAATTTAAGGCCGAAAGTTGGGCTTGTTGTAATTTAGACGAAGACGCTAGAGAAAGAATTTAAGCAACGAATTTACACAAAGGTCCAGCGTCCTCTACCTTTCCTGATGTCCTTTTACCGCTGCACCCCTTTTGATATTTGTTACGTGCTGGAACATGTATTTGTCTAACTTCTTGCTTGTTTCAAATAACTTTTCGTTTACCCCAAGTGATATCGCTCGATCAAGGAGCGTTTTACCCGCCGTGGTGGCGTAATGGCTTTGGCGTTGCTCTGCTAAGCCCGCGGACCCGGGATCGAATCCCGCCCATGGCGGCCGCATTTCGATGGCAGCAAAATGCAATAACATCCGTGTACCGTGCACTGGGTGCACGGTAAAGAACCCCAGGTGGCCGAAATTAATATGGAGTCCCTCGTTACGGCGTAAACCTCTAGAATGTAGTTTTTTAAGACAAATCCTTTAATCGTAGCTCATTTTCCGCTATGAAAGCGGTATAGTATCTTCCTGGTTTAGTAGCTAGGACTCCCTCTTGGCATCAATTATTGTGCTGTGAAGCCGGCAGAGCGGATATAGGAGCTAATGGAACACTGAATCAGGCTTTATAGGTAGACTGCTTTGTGGACGATTTCTGCATTTGTTTGTTTTGCGTCTGTACAGCCGTAGGTGGCTGCCGACTATTTATTACACTAAAGGGAACGGGAACATAATAGTAGACAGTAGTCCAGGCGTCGGAGCAAACACTGGCGAGGCGTTCGTTCTGTGAGGCGCGCTCGAGCCAGAGCGCCAGTGCCTTCGCACGCGCACTTCCTACTTGTCGTCTCTTGGCGACATATCAGTTTGTCAATAAATCTTTGCCTACCCAGTAGGCGAACGCGACACTTTCGTACGTGAGTCTCGCGCCCTATAGTATCAGATACGTGATGTCACATGTTACGTGACGTCACCGCGTGATGTAATGTGTTGCATGGTATTTCTAAGAATGTCTAAATGTCTTCAAACTGCGTACGGAACCACATCAGATTTAACCATGTTGGCGTTTCTTTCTCTTGCGCATGCGATGAAGTCAGTTCTGTTAATTACCATTTAAGAGTCTGCGTTCAGACCTCGCCGCAATATATGACTATTGTCGAACTAGTTTTACCGGCGCCATATTTACACAGTGCGACTCTGTGTACAAAATAGACAAATGGCAACACTGTTTCGATAAGTGTGTCTTGTATCCTTGGTTGCACCTGTCCCAATGTGGCGCCAGTAATTCATGATAAACCTTAATTGTAACGCACTAGCCCCAAACTTGCTTCTTTAACAACCTAAGACGTCCACGAGCGCTATAAGCAAATCACATCGCCACCCGCATTCCAATAGCACTCCTATAATATTTATATAGTCCTTACCATCAGTTAAATCGACGTGATTGCAGCAGCATGATCTGTAAGTTTATCCTAACGTCTTTCCTTATGTAAAGACTTCTTGTGTGAAGATCGAAGCAGCGCTACCTCACTGCTTTTATGTTTTTGTCACTTTTGTGAAAGTAGTTTCATCAAGGATGAGTAATACGACTCTCCGATGGCCACCTGACCAAGGTGGTTCGCCTAATTCATCGCTTATTTTAGGACAGTTAAAGCTTGGCGCAGCTCGACTCTTGGGAGAGCTCAACTCTGGAAGTCAAGGACTCTGATAACAAATACACTGTGGTTATGGGTGCCGTATGAAGGAAAAGATGCACTGTATGAACTTACCTTATATAATCAGTGTGAGCAGCTATCCTTTATGACTCAAAACGTGCCACTCTCGGCGTCACGCAACCTGAACTCCCATAACAGGCAATTCCTGAACGAATATTTTAAAAGGGTTGCGCCTGAGTGGCATGTTATGATAAGGAGCACGTTATGGATAGTGCCTAGGCAAATTGTAAAATGTGTGGGAGCCTTTGCACTAAATTACGAGCATAAGTACTCCGGAACGTTATGAGTGTGCTTTAGGAGTGGCAAAAAATTTACCCCGCAGGCCTGACATGCATAATGAATCAATCAAGATAACATTCTATCAAACATGGGGGAAACGCTATGGAAAATTTGTATACCAAGTCAAATCCATCTTAACCAAATAAATACTTTGTTAAAAATGTCTTTAGTAAATGCTTAGAAGCGTTATATGGTTACCCTACGCTATGTTTCTGAGTGTTCCGAAGGAGCGCTACGTTATACCAAGTTTCTCTTTAGTGAAAATAAGAGGCACGTGATAGGCTATGCGTACGCAGTGTTCCAAGTATTTGGAATAATCATGGCCTGTACAATGAATTACGTATTGAAGCACTCCGTAGCGTTATCAGAGTTTTATGGGCCGAGCAAAATTTTTTACGCAGCCCTAGCATAACTACAAATACCAACGAGGCCAAGTTTAGCAGCAAAAATGAGGAGACAATAATAGCAAATTTGTTTCTGAACTGAAACAGGAGATGAAATACAGCATTTGCACTACATTTCTTAAGAAAGTGTGCGAATGTATAATGTGGCTGTTATCAGGTACGTTGCCATAATATGCCGAGAGAATTCTGCGTTGCGCCAAGCTTATATTGGGTGGAAATCGGGATCACTTTAAGTGCAACAGTCTGTAGCGAAATGTTAAGATTCTACGCCTTAATAAAGGCGTAGAAAATAATTACTGCAGGCTCATTTATTTTTTCTGCGCTGTACACAGTTTATATACTAGGTTGTCCGGTGTCCTCGGTGAAGTAAACAAGACACCTAGATCATATTTGTTCAGTTATAGGCTTTGCCACTTGTATGGAGCCAGAAATATGCAAAACGATGACATATTAACAAATCTGTGAACATTACAACATATCCCAGTTTCAACGTACGTCAGCCAGAACCTTGGAAAGTCAACAGGAGCAGCACTAGCTACGCCAACCAAATGTTAAAGCTTTGTTTACCGGCACGGTTAAACCAAATGCACTGAGAAAATAGTGTCCGTGTCTCTATTCTGCCTTTAAAAAAAGATAAGCGAAATATTTTTATGGTGGGTTCTATTGCCATCACAAGTTCCTGTTCACTTCCGCTTTATTGGTATGGTACCTGTTTGCAAAAGCTGTGCAAAATCTTTGCACGATAATTTTGTTTATGAAATCCGGTCACGGCGTTTGTGTATTTCAGTATGAAGTTTTTCTTTCTTCTTTTTTTCCCCTGCCTAATGTAAAACGCATGCTTTAAGTTAACCGCTATGAAGCTGCACTGTATGAGGAGGCCAGTTTTTCCTCAAGATGCACAGTGCAGCATTTTCAGTCTGGTCATCCTCGCAAATTCTCTCAGAATAAAGTCTAATACGAAAAAGCGGCAGGTTACGAGTAATTGTAGGCGAAGTTCAGCAAGTGTAGTGTATATAATCATGACCATGGCCGTAAATTTTGCATGCAAGTGATCCGGAACGTTATGAGTGTGTTTTGGGAACAGAGCAGGATTTATCCCACTGACCTGGGAGAACTGTGAACACAACCTGGATAAAATTTAGGAAAAATAGGGGTGACAACATTTTGGCCAATGTTCTGTCGAAGTAAAATGTGTATCGATGAATTACTTTAAAATATTTTAGCAGGGGCTCGAAAGACTTGTGTGCGGGTAAGGCTTACGTGGGCCAGTCATGCGAGCCACGCTTTTAAGTATGTGATTGAATTGCACGCAGCTGAAATTCTTGTTGCAACTGCTTGAAAAAGCAACAGCTTCGCTGGAAATTTTGATTCTGCAAGCTCGCACAATTCTAATGTCTTTTGTTTTACTTGCAGGAAAGATTCAACGACGGCTGTGATTTCTGATGTGAAACTTGGTCAAGTATGATGGACCTTAAGAGCCTTTTGAGTTCATCGTTGCACGTACATGAGATTCTTCGCTTGCCGAACTCCCGGTGCATGGAGTTAGCAATTGCTGCGTCAACTTTACCGGCGCTTCTAAAAGTAGGGTACGTAAGACACCCTGTCCTACCATACGCTCCGAAGGCTCTGCAGTGCCGAAAGTGTCTCAAGATAAGCAACGTGAGCGCTGTGTGTAGATACTACGTTACCTCCCGCCAATACGGTGGAAAACGTGACCTCGTCGACGGTGAAGTCCATTTTTGGAACTGATCTAACTGTCCTGACTCTCGCGAAACGACATCCAGTTATCGCCCGAAGACGTAGCATTAGGTCCGTATGCTTCGAAGAATGGCAAGGCAGAAAACTTTCCATAGGAGAAGCCAAAGTAAACAGCACTCGCGAAAGGAGTACCACAGGGCAACTTCTGAACCTTCTGATCAGGACGCAGCCACGACTACCGCTGCTGTGTCTGCATCGAAGAGGGTAACTTTACTTACTGTCAATTCAAGCACGGCGAGAGTGCGACACGGAATAACTTTTGTTCAATTCTCGGCCCATGAGCGTAACACCGTGCTGTACTAACCATCTACGTTCAGAAGTGAGTGATAGGGCAGATAAAGCCCGCGACACTCTTGACAAGCAACGAAATCTAAATAATTGCAACGAAAGCTTTGAGCAAATGCTGAAGCACTTGTTAGAATCAATGCACGCAATTGTTTTCGTCATGCAGATACCGGTCGCTACAATCGCCTTGTAGGTTTTTGTAAGAATGGCACCTAAAAGCACCTTGCAAGAATGGGTTGCATGCCTGCTTCCGTACGTATCGTGCTCCTCTGGCTGCACCTTCAGTCACAAATCACAACAAGGCGAATTTCTCACGCTGTTGGAATTAGTTGGCCCTACATTCGTGACGCCCACTGATTCAGAGCTTGAATGCAGCCTGTAACTGGTAAAGAAATTGACCTCCAGCTAGACCATTCCGAAACATTAACACCTCATTACACGAGAAGGTAGAGTAAATCGTGAAAAGGGGGCTTGGAGTGTACGAGGTCTGTCCAAAAATACCATGCATCGAGTCAGCAAAAAACGTGGGCAGACGGCGCAGCAGCACAGCTGTCTCACTCTCTTCACTCGAAAGGACCGGTTGACCTCTACTGCGAACTTGAGTGCTGTGTAACAAAGCAGAATTTGATGCGTGCAATTTTTTTGGCAACTCCTTTTTTATTCTTAGTCGAAATAGAGACCGATGAACAGAGGGAACAGCACAATAATACTAAATGTCTTGTGAAAATTGGCAGTGATGTGGCAGAAATGCATGACATGTTGCAAAGGCAAATGGAAAGGCTGCCCTAAAAGAAACAACTGAGTTCAAGTGGGTCCAGCGTTTTCGGGAAGGCAGTAAAGACCCCAAGGATGATACAAGATCAGAAGGCCCCGCGTTGTCGTGCGAAGATGAAAACATCAATCATGTGAGTTATCTTGTTCTCGGTGACCACTGAATATCTTTAGGAATGATTTCTGAGAAACTTGATATGGGATATTTGTCCGTTCACGGGATTCTGACTAAATTTCAGAAATAAGAAGGTGTGTGCCAAGATGTTGCCAAGATTTCTAACTTTTGATCAAAAGTTGCGACGAAAAAAAGTGTTGCATTGATAGGAAAACTTCAGACGACCGCAATGAATTCTTGAAAGGGTCGTCGCCGGTGACGTCACTTGTGTTTAAGAATACGATATTGAGCTGAAGTCGCGGATAAAAGGAGAGGAAATAAAAACGGCGGCGCAAGGCCAAGAATACCACGGGAGAACAAAGCAAAAATCAAACTCATATTGATGTTGTGTCTTGGCTGTCATCAAATTGTGCACCCTGAATTTGTACCTGAAGGTCAAATGTTGAGTGCAGCCTTCTAAATGTAGGCCCTGATGTCCAAGGCCAAATCGACCCCAAAGCAGCATCTCCTCTTCCTCCTCTTAGAGATCGTGTGCGCGGCGTGAGACCAAATTTGTCAGAATAGGGGCACTGAATTCTGCACCACAGTGATGCCCCCACGCCCTCTGCATTGATAGTGTATGAATTTTAGGCACGCAATTTCATCACTGTGCCGTAACACTTTCCCGAATCGGTGGCTTTAGCCCCCTGCTACTTTTTCTGTTCTTCTTTCTGGGGTTTTACGTGCCAAAACGAGTTCTGATGATGAGGCACGCCGTAGTGGAGGGCTCCGGATTAATTTTGACCACCTGGGGTCCTTTAACGTGCACTACAACGCAAGCACACGGGAGTTTTTGCATTTCGCCTCCATCGAAATGCGGCCGCCGCGGCCGGGGCTACTTTTTTGTTTCCACAATATAAATTTTGTGCTTCGGGGACGGCATTACGGGGATATGGTAACTTAAAAGGGAACGACATCACTGCTGGACTGTTCAACAGAAGATTACTTTCAACGAAGCTTCTTTTGTCTAATGGGAAGTATATTGAAGGCGACCACAATCATGCATCTGAAAGACTGTGAAGAGATTTTTAATGACTGCACGAACTTTTGGGGCAGACTTCGTACACATTGTGTTCTCAGGATGCGTTGAGTATGACGCGTATCCACAGAAAGTGCATGTGGTAAATGAGTTATGCGAAAATCCACAAGATGGAAGAATGGCCCATAAGTACGAATTTGATTGGAAACACTCGGGTGCATAACATTTTTGTCCCCTTTAAACTTTTTTTTCTTCGCTACTGAAACTGACATCAGCGAGACATAAGGCACGCCTATGCATAAGCATGTTCACTTGTCGAGTTCTGATATAGACGTAACTGAAAACAATGCTGACAATTTAAATGTAACATCAAAGGGAAGTAAATAATGCGCTTGTGCTTTTATGTCAACCTCGGCGCCTCTACAAACCCCGCAGTGCCTTCCCGTCTTGCGGTCTGACGAGTCGTTACGTAATATGTGCCCATACATGCTATATACAGTTACTGCAATGCCATCGATTAGGTTTAATGGTTAGGCCTACGATACATGTATCAGTACTAAGAACAACGCGTTTATTTCCAGGTGAAGCTCCCCGGATGGCGCAAGCTTCTGCTGTGCTCTGGTTGTTGGTGTTTTATAAACCCTTAAAAATAACAAAATGGTCGAACTTAGCCTAAGTTCGCGTGCCTCCAATGTTTACATTGTTTTGCGTGTAATAGCCCAGCCGGACGACAATAGTTTGGGCCACTTTGAACTGAAATACCGCAGCGAGAGTCCCTTTGGCGGCACGCTGCTCAGGCAGAAAATGAAAGTGCCACTTCGAATTGATGCCATTGTCGATAGGTACAGCGGTGAGCACTGTTAGGGTGAACACGCGAGCGCGTGGCCGACGGCACTGTCAGCGCCCCGTTACGGTCATCACTGGAAACATTGCGCATGCGCATCACGCCTTCCGCGAAATAATTGTTCCACCGCGCGCATGACGTCATGAATGCACTTGTTCGTCGTCTGCTAGCCGCATTTTTGTTTTCTAAGCCCATGCATCCTGCATTTTAAGATTTCTTTAAACATCTGTGCTTGAACAGAACAAGACAAAAAAAAAACTTGTATATCTATGGGGGCGTGTCTATTCGTTCCCTTCAAAGTTGTTGTGCATGCAACGCCGTATATAAAACAACCAAACATCTTTCGCAGCCGTTCATTCTGTCGCCAGATCGTATTATGGCTAGGGTTCCCGATGATGAACGGCGCTCAATTGTCGATCTTTCCCTGAAAGGTTATTCCCAGCGGTATATTGGCGCTTTAGTTAATAGGCCCCTGAAGACTGTGAACAGGATAATTCAAGCCTACAAGTATGAAGGTCGCATTCAGGATGCACCCCGCGCGCCCCGCCCTAAAGCTACCACAGACGATGAAGACGCCCTCATAGTTGCAGCTGCTGTTCGTAACCCTTTCTTGCCAGCCCCAGCAATACGCGAGGACTTGGATTTGGACGTTTCGGACACCACTGTTCGACGTCGCCTGCGTACTGCGGGCCTTCGCAGTCGCGTCGCAGCGCAGAAGCCACTACTAACGGCGGCAAACAAGGACGCACGACGGCAGTTCGCTGAGCTGCACGAAGCATGGACATCAGAAGAGTGGGGTCGCGTCATCTTTTCGGATGAGTCGACGTTTTCGACGCGACAAGGCCAAAGATTGCGTGTTTGGAGACTACCAGGCACACGGTGAGGCAAACTTCCTGCTTTGAAAAGCAATTGCTTTAGTTAACGTCACAATGCCACGCAGGAACGACCCGGACAACGTGCAAGGTGTTTCTGCCAGTGGGAGATCGAGTGTGAACGTGTGGGGTGCTGTTTCAAGATATGGTTTAGGGGCCCTGCAACGTATACGTGGACACTTATCGTCGGAACAATACTGCAACATTTTGAACAATGTGCTGTTGCCATATGCGAGCAGTTTATTCCCAGACGGTGATTACCTGTTCCAACAGGACCAGTCACCGATACACATGGCGCGGGCTGTCAAGGAGTTCCAGGCGGAGCAGCACATGCAGCTACTGGAATGGCCTCCGAAAGGAGCGGACCTGAATGTGATAGAAAACGTGTGGGGCCGTCTGAAAGCTTCTTTGGCAAGGAAGCCCCTTTATTCCGCGACTTCGGACCAGTTGTGGGCGCAAGTCAGCAACGAGTGGGAAAGGCTGAAAGCCGATCGGGAATATGTTCGATCACTTTACGACTCGTTACCGTCCAGAATAGCTGCAGTCGTTGCTGTAAGTGGTCACATGACTCGCTATTAGATTTGCTCATGTTTTTATATTTGTTCTCATGGTCTTGTTTAACTTGAATTGCAAAAGTGCAATTTTCTTGAATAAAAAGTTTAATAATTATCCCTCTTACACTCACTTTTTTCCTTCACGCGCCAATCTTCAATCCAGATGGACCTTGAAATGCAGAAGGTATCAGCTCAGCGAACAAAAAAATGCGGCTAGCAGACGACGAACAAGCGTATCGATGACGTGATGCGCGCGGTGGAAAGAGTGTTTCGCAAAGCACATGCTGCGCATGTGCAATGTTTCCAACGATGGCTGTTACGCGGCGCTGATAGTGCCGTCGGCCACGCGCTCGCGTGTTCACCCTAACAGTGCTCACCGCTGTACATCAGCCAGCTTCAGAGTAACATTGTTATGATTAGTCCTCACCAGCGAATACAAGATGGCATTGCGTGTGATACCAAAGCGACGCCCTGCGCAGGCAGTGGTGAAGCGACTGCGCTGAACGAACGAGGCGGTGTTTGTTGAAGAGAAAGAATGGCAGCCAATATGGCAATCAATAATGAAAACCTGCTTTAGCAATGAGGGCTGACGCTGAATTGGGCATTTTATTTATTTTTGTTGCATTGCTTTTTCTCGTGGTTATAAGTTTCCAAGCACCAAAGCGAGTTTGACGAGCGCCCTCACTGACAGTTGCGCTCTACAATATTTCCTTGTGATCATCTGCAAATACCACTAACGCCAAAGTGCCCTCACTCAAAATGGCACTAAATTTGCCCGTATCACTAGGGTATTACTATCTCAGCATACCAATATAATTGGAAGTACCCTTTTCCCTTAGTGTAGTCGATGTTTTTTGATCGCCGTTGTTTTTTACAAAAAAAATGGCGACAGCGAATCGCAGATGGCACGTCTTAGTTATGCACGTGTACTGTACACTGTACAGTATATATATATATATATATATATATATATATATAGTAGTAACTGCATTTTTCAATGGGCCAAACGTATTTAGAAGAATAAGAAGCACAATTATATATATATATATATATATATATATATATATATATACGGGGGAATCACGGCTACTCGAATGATCCACCGGTGCTTCGCCCACTCGTCATCATTCACTTCGTGGATATGCGTTTTTTTCTTTCCTTGTCTGCTCGTTCGGTTTTTCTTTCGTGTGTGAGTGTGTGTGTGTGTGTGTGCGTGTGTGCGTGTGCGTGTGCGTGTGTGTGTGTGTGTGTGTGTGTGTGTGTGTGTGTGTGTGTGTGTGTGTGTACAAACAGGCCCACGTACATAATCCTGCCAGGGTGTGTGTCTTATCCTGAAGTGAACAGCGTAGTAGGCGACGCTCGTACTGGAGAATGCTCTGTGCGTTTCTCCGTACTATCGCCATCTCGCCGTTAGACGGCGCTAGCACGCCCTACGGTCGACGCTCGCTCGATATTATGAAAATTGCGCGAGGTTGTGCATCTTAAGCAACAAATATATCCTACAGTACTCCAAACAAAAGATTCCAAGAATTCCTTTTCACTAATAAAAAATTATTCCAGTGATAACATTTTATACAATATGAACGCAGGTAAATATTCAAATGGAACTAACAGGATTTTCATTCATATGATATGCAAATAACGGAAAGTACTACAGAACTAAAAGAAAACGAAAAAAACTGTCAGACCAGCAAAGCTGTACTGTGGTGGGAATTATGTATCTGCAATTATGACTCTTAAGATGCGATGGTGTAATTGGTTATTGGAACTATTACAGAGCGAGAAATATATATGATCTGGTAGTTTTAATTTATTTAGTGACCACAGGGACCATGGCCTTATGGTCGCTATGGTACACCGCCATAGGGTGTACGGCAAAGGTTGGCACGTTCATCATAAATACGTCACCAACGCCGGGCGCGTTTGATGCGAACGCGGGCAAAACGCCGCCGCCGTCGACAACAGTTGTGCGCGTTGTCTGTGTGACTGCACACAACCGCTGTCAAAACGCTGGCTATGTGACGGAACGGCTAAATGCCGTTGTCGACACTGTTAAGGGAGAAGCGGGCGAGAGCTCAGAGAGAGTGCTCGGCACAGGCTGAGAGAGAGTACCCGGAGCAGGCGGCAGAGGCGGGCAGGGCTGCGCGCATGCGCCGCAGTGGGAGAGCGGGCACACACATGCACATTCTAGGGGGCCTCGATGCCCTCCTCGCCCACCGCGCCGCTTCGACTGGGAAGTCGCATTTGCTCTCCGCCGTGCGTCCGCTCCCCGTGAAAGCGCGAGTCCCTCGCCCTCGCGCGCTTTCACTCGCACATACAGCATACGGCCAATGAGATTTTTTTTTCTATTGCCAGACGCGACCATCGAAGAGAGAGCCCTTAACAGCTTCACTGTAAAAAAACGTCCCCCAAGCACTACGTGCGGATGGTTAAACAGCCAAGCTGAAACGTGCGGCCCCGGTGTTTATCACTGGGTTAATCCCGACGGCTAATTAAACGACGGCTTGGTACGCTGCCGGATCCTCGGTACACAGTTGCTGTTGCGCTCGACCACCCGGGTCTCACATCGCCACATCGGCACACAAATTTTCGGCAGCAACACGATTACGCCACTGCCAAACATTTACACCAGCAGCGAAGTAGAATACGCTTGGTTACTGCAATATTAGCTGTTTTTGTCAGTTTGAGCTCTGCGCCACCAGGTGACAGCACCATACAGGCCGCTCACATTTACGGTTCCGCTAACACGCCCCAACGCCCGGACCGCCCGCGTTTACCCGATTAACGGACAAGCTAAACCTCTCTATTGGCGGCTCGGTGGAACGTTGTCGCCCGTCATTAGGCAGCCACGACTGTACTTTTGCTCGCCGCGAAGAAGGCAGTCGTCAATTCGCGCTATCTTCCCGGGTGGAGGTCGCGCCGAGTGGGGCGAGTGGAGCTCAAGCCAGCAGCTCGTTCCTCGCGACCTCACGGAGGTAGTACCTCCAGTCGGCGATGGCGTGCTCCGATAGAGGAAACAAATCGCCGGTAATCTCTTTAGCTTTTGCTCACGCAGTACGTGATCCAAATCACTTGGCTTCTCCAGAGGTGGATGGTCGGACGGCCGAAGCGGTCCGTGTTGGCGTGGCAACTTCCTTCGTCTCTCCGCCCGTGCAGTGCAGCGGTACCGTGTAACTGCGACAACTGCTTTCGGCACATGTTGCACCGGAAGGCAGCCCGGCGTCTATTCTGAGTCTTCCTGATCAGTGTGACAACTTCGCCTTCGCAGGTTGGTTGGCCCGGGATGAACCCCAGGCGCTCGCAGGTGCCCCAGTACTCAGATAACGACGCCGGACCTGGCCTGCGGCTGGGGCGCGGTGGATGAACAGCGCTTGAAGCCGGAAAGAGCCGAAGCGATCGCACGAACGTTTCCTCCGCAGCCTAGTCACACCAGTCTGTGCTCGAAAATCATAATTTGGCCGCCACACAGTCTCCTCAGACAAGGGCCATCGCCTAACTCGTCCTATAGTCAGCACACTGACTTTTCGGAAAGGCAAAAATGACGCTGAAACTCTACGTCGGTCATGTAGGTGAACGGATCCAGACGGTCATATTGACGCTTGCTGCCGCTGGATGCCATGACACAGGCTGCTGCTGCTGCCGCCGCCATGTTCGCGAGTTCAACTCGAGGGGGGTTTCGCGATGTACGAGTTTGGCCCGATTTTGCATGTCAATCAAAAAACCATAGGCCACGCCCCGCGCGAGGCACGTAACTCGTGTGCGCGCCCTCCACGGTTGGGCCACGCCCAACTTATTTTTCGGCAACAGCGATGTGGTGTGGAACTGAGAGGCATCAACAATCTTGACCGCCGAAATAAAACACGCACAAGGCACTGTCATCGGTGATGTAAAAAGCACCAATATCAAAAACAAAGCATCGGCTTTCGCTGGCTGATGCATATATCTTCGTTAGCTGTGATGGCCCCACAACACCGTTCATTGTCTGCATTGTGGCGACGTAGCACACAGCAAATAATTATCGGCACGCCACTGTAGCTTCTTGCAAGGCGTCGATGCGCCGTGATGGTCGACGATTCTGAGCAGTGCGTAGTGTTTTCCAATGACAACGAATCGCAGGTGGCGTTAGATATGGCTGCTCTGTCACCGGTGATGTATCGGAACCACAGTGCTGTAAGCACGGTCAGCGTCGAGAAACACTGGCTTTTCTAGACCCAGTGCGATGGCATTTCTTCATCACAAGCATGGCAACTTAAACAGTTGCAACACTTTCCTGCGCTCAAAGTCAAATTTCCTAACTGCACACAAGAGCCCTCACCCGCCAAAATGTGATTGCTGCACTGTCGTTACGATATCCTTCTGTGATCTGTTTTAGCTCAGAAACAGAGGCAATCGGCAAGCACATTGGAAGGAGCAATACACTCAAATTCTGCCTATATGCGCACGGAGGCACTTTCATTGGGCAAGCGATGATACGCGATGAATTGTGTCGCTGGGCAGCATGCTCTTCTTCGCCATGCATCGCGGAGGCTTCGCGAACGCAGATAAACTGGTGCCTTTTCACTGTGCTGCGTCACTACGGACCCTAGAATACCGCACAGCCATTTTGCAGCGACAGCAGTTGCCCCCGTCTCTATATGGCAAGAGTGTCGTTTCAGTTGATAAAGCTATGAAGTACCTGCGGTGAACAGCCTTGTCGCAGCGCTGCATTGAGTTTCCATTCCCCTAATAGACAAGGAATGGGCAGATCGTTGCCATGACTGACTTTATCGAACATAGCACTGCAGCGCCCCTGGTGACTGCTCACCCTATGAACTCCCTCGTGCGTGCGACCCTCTAGAATGTATCCGTTGTAAGCTTTCGCCTCACTGTTGCCACTCGCGGCAAAAAAGTGAAAAATTTAATAATTCTCTCGATCTCCGTTTGTCATCCCAAATTTATATCATTCAAAACGAAAAACCGATACTTTAAGAAATAAAATGTTCGTTATTTTATTTGTTTTATTTTAATGTATTCGATTGAGTGAAAGTGCATACGTGCAAGCATGCACCGCATGTGCCCTGTTCGCATTCGACGGAACATAGAAAGATAATGAAAAAAATGCCCTTTGAAAGAGGACGCACGCCCTTTACGCGCCCGCGAAAGACGTGGTAAGCGGCTCATGGCAAGTGTGCTGATAGTCAGTGGGACAGTGACGGTATTGCTAAATGTTGATAATACGTTCATAACAATACGCGGCGCTGGCGCGTTTCGTTGCGCAGTATTCTGTGCTTGAAGCGCGGAAGCACTGTGCCGCGCAGGGTGCGCTCATGTGGTCATACGCGGCTTTATCTCGACATTTCTTGTTGCCTGCTGCTTTTGCACGTTCCTTGCTATCTCCGTTCACGGACTACCATCGAGCAAGCTCGGGTAAAACTCGTGCGAACGATAAACTCGGCGCATCCTGCATAGCACCCCATATCGAGTATTGCGGCGATTCCGTGATGTCACATACGAGGTCGTCCCCGATAGTCCTACTGCCTTCCTGTGGTGACGTAGAGACTAATCCGGGTCCAACTACTGCAGAGATGCTGCCGACCCTAATTGCTGATGTTCGTGAACTCAAACGAACTGTGCAGGCTACTATCAGCAAGATGAACGAAACGAGTATTAAGCTCTCTTCAATTGATAAGAAGCTTGATGACATTTCTTCTACGGTAACTGATTACACGTGTAAAGCAGACGAGTTTCAGTCTAAAGTCGTGGAACTAGTTTTGAAAGTAGACGACTTGGAAAATAGGAGTAGAAGAGAGAACTTACAGCAAGATGAACGAAACGAGTATTAAGCTGTCTTCAATTGATAAAAAGCTTGATGACATTTCTGTTACGGTAACTGATTACACGTGTAAAGTAGACGAGTTTCAGTCTAAAGTCGCGGAACTGGTTTTGAAAGTAGACGACTTGGAAAATAGGAGTAGAAGAGAGAACTTGGTTTTATATAGCATAAAAGAATCATTAGAAGAAAATCAGCAATCCCTCGAGCAGGTCGTGTCTAAAAGCATTCTGGCTGACACACTAAAGGTATCAAATGTGGCTATCAAGCGTATCCATAGAATTGGCCATCCAACTGAGGGCAGATGCCGACCTGTCATTTTCAAGTTCGTGGAAGGCAGGGATAAGGCTAATATTTTGAAGAATTGCAAGAAACTGAAGGGAACAGCCTATAGTATGTCAGAAGAATTCTCCCAGCGGATGCAATTACTCCAGAATAAACTGTGGGCTGCTGCTGGGCTGAACACAAGAAAAAGGGTGACAAGGTCATGCTGTGCTTCTACAAAATTATTGGTAAACTGTTCCGATGGGATGACACTCAAGATAACATTGTCCCACTTGCTTCACAATGACGGCCTCACTGTGACCACAGAAAAAAGAGTGGTCATAAGAACCGGAATATAGGCCGTAGAGACACAGTTCAAAGTGAGTCTTGTGTTTTGAATAATAATTGCCGAAGTATTTTGAATAAAACTGAAGAATTAGAAGGTCTTCTTTTAGCGTATGAGCCCGACGTTGCAGTACTCACTGAAACGTGGCTGCATGATAACATACCCGATAAGGACGTGATACCTCAACCACACGAAATTATCTGTAAAGACCACAGCTGTAGAGGGGTGGGGTAGCCATTGTGATAAAGAAAGGAACAGATTATACGCTTCTATCACACCGCACTAGCACAGAAATGGTTTGGATTCGAGTCCATACTTGCAAACACAGCATTTCAATTGGCGCTGTTTACAGGCCACCAAATTCAGATCTCGGTAAGCTCGGGACGCTGTATGACTTCCTGAATGAACACAAGAAAACGATATGCATATGTCATTTTGTACGGTGATTTTAACGTGCCTAATATACTGCGAATCGTTGAGTGCCTCATCCTCAGGACAGCATTATGATTTGCTACTTGATATTGCTTTTTCTTTTAATTTGAAGCAGGTTGTGGTCGAACCGTCGCGGGTCACTGCCACCACGGGCTCACTTCTAGACCTTGTGTTCGTGTCTGATCCTATTGAGAGACTGGGTTTTACGTTGGATATTATGCCTTGTATTTCCGACCACAATCTAGTGCTTTTCAAAGCCAATATGGCGCGACCAATCACACGCCAAGCCACAAAACAATTTTATGACCAATAACGCCGAAGACGAAAGTATTTTAGATTTTCTTGAGCAAGAATACGAGAACTTTTCTGCAAGAGACTCTGATGGCCATGCAAGTCCGAATGAGTTGTAGTTGAATTTTAAAACTACGGTACACACGTGTATTAATCGGTACGGCCCGCTGAGGAAAATAAAATTCATAGCCACAGTCCATGGATTACACGAGAAATAATTCACCTCAAACGCCGCGTAAAGAGACTTTCCCATAGTATTTCGAGGGTTACACGCAGTACTCTGGCGTCACTTCGTAGAGACCTAAGAAATAAAATAAAACAATCAAAATACCAATTCAATAATGTAAAACTGCACAACTTCCTCATTAATGACCCACGAAAGTTCTGGACCCACCTAACGCAAGAAAGGATCCTTTAAATAAATGGTCAATAAATGATGTGGACGTGACTGACAGTCAACAAATAGCGGCCACATTTAATGACTATTTTTCTGCTGTATTCCTACGTGGTGATGGCCCTTCTACTGATTTCAGATCAATCAGCTTTTCGGTACCTGATCTCACTATAAGCCAAGAAGGCATTTTTTCCACCCTTCTTCATCTGAATACAAAGAAATCATCTGGACCAGACGATATTCCGAACACATTTCTTTCCAGATACGCGGAATGGTGTGTGAAATTCCTCTTTGTCATTTACACCCAGACTGGTGTCTGCGTGAAGGTGACGTCCCCAATGATTGGAAACTGGCAAAGGTTATTCCAGTACACAAATCTGGTATTAAGTCACCGCGTTTCCAGCTACAGGCCAATTAGTTTGTTGTGTACTGCAAGTAAAGTAATGGAACACTTCGTTTTTAAGCACATCGCCTCATGCTTGGTAGACAATAACTTTTTTTCTGAAGCTCAACATGGTTTTCGTCGCGGGTTATCTACCGCGACACAGTTAATACACACTACCAACGATTTCTGCTCAACGCTTGACAAATCAGGACAAATATACGCCATTTTTCTGGACTTTGAGAAAGCATTCGACCGAGTACTGAATTGTAAACTTTTGCTAAAACTTAGGCATATCTTACAAAATCAACAAATTTTGCAGTGGCTTGATTCATACTTATCACACCGGCAGCAGTACGTCCAGATATCCACTTCAAGTTCACCCATCGCTCCAGTATTTTCAGGAGTCCCACAGGGCTCAGTCCTTGGGTCACTTCATTTTCTAATATATTTGAAGGACCTCAAGCTTGACTCTCCTGTGCGTGCCCTTTTTTTTTTTGCAGATGACATACAATTCTTGCTAAAAGTGATCAGCTTACTCTAAATAACTATTTATGTGATGTTAGTAATTGGTGCCAAAACTGGACGATGTCATTAAACGTCACGAAATGCAAACAGATTACCTTAACCCGAATAGAAGTTCCATTGAAGTATTTTTACAAAATTTAGAGCGCTTCTCTCGAAACAGTGGAACAATTTAAGTATCTTGGCGTAACGGTCAGCTGGAATCTCAGTTGGAGCCCCCACATTAAAAACATGGTTTCAGTAGCATCCAAAAGACTATGGCTAATAAGACACGGTTAAAACATGCAACCACTAAAACAAAGCTGGTAGCTTCACTCGTGCATCCCTTACTGGAATATGCTGACGTGGTCTCGGATCCGCACACAAATGCGGATATTAAAGGTAATGAGGGGTTCAGAAAAAGGCACTGCGATTGATATAACACGCCTAAGGAAGACACATATCGATATGTGATCTTCTTAGTCGACTTCCCACCTTATAATCCCGGTCTTCCCACCTTGAAATCCTGTAAAATGCACCGTTTGAGCATGTCATTTGCCACCATTAATAATCGTACCAAAATAGAATTCGATGCTTATATGCCGTACAACACAACACGGTTAATTCGGCACAAACACGATAAAACAATTTCAATGCCTCAGTGCAGAACCAATGCATAAAAGCTGTCCTTCTTTCCAAGAACGATAGCCAACTGGAACAAGTTGCCTTACGACGTGGCCACCTTATCATCACTCGATGCATTTTTCTCTGCAATCAGTTCTAGTCAATAAGTTTTGTATGCTGTTTTATTTTTCACTGGTATGCTTTGATGCTTTATTTTCGAATTTGAATGTAACGCGTCTATGTCTTGTTTATTCCTAATTTGCTCCACAAAAACTTTACTGTGTGCCTATGGCTTTTTTTCTGTTCTAATTGTTATTCTTGTTGTTCGCGTGATAGACCAAAAGCTTGTTAATCGCATGCATGCACCTACTGCTGCCTTGGCAACGAAAAGGCGACCGGCAGTATTGAATAAATAAATAAATAAATCATTTGATTGTACGCTGCGCCACCCACACCATCCTGAACTTCTGCATGTTGTACGCATGAGATCCTATGGGAGCCAATGACGATGTTAGAGACCCTTACTTTCGCAAGTGACATTTGTGGTCTAGCATCCGGGCGATGCTCTTTTAGGGAGGGACAAATGACGTGTGTACTCTATGCAGACGACAATGACGATGGGGGCATTAACGGACTCCCTGTAGTTGGTCAGTGGGATTTTTCGACGACGAAGAAGACGTATCCCTGTTCTGTTTTGTTTGAACAGGTTGTCCTGGTGTTCTTGAAGAACGTCTTCATGTCTTCGGTCCGCGTTGTACCGCGACATCATAGTCAATAAATTTGAATAAACTTTAAATCATAACTAAAAACTACATTTAGAAATAAATTCAGCTGCCTCTTATGCGGCCATGCTGAAATCGTACCATCTATTTTCCAATTTTTTAAATAATTTTAGGTTGCTCTTTCCATCAATCTAAATGATTTGGAGGTTCGCTGCATTCTATATTAGTGAATACCACTAGTGTTGTGTTGGTACGTAAGAAATAAAATTCATTCGCAAGGATTGGTGCAGATGCTTTAATATGCATTCAAGCTGCTGCATTCGACGCAATCGTGCGGAGGACCGCTGGTGCACAGTTTTGTAGTAGGTCTGCGAGGAGATGCAGGAATATCGCCATCATTTGCTCTCGCAATCAAAGCTTGTACGAAACGGTTTATGATCCAACAAGGCAACATTTACTCTGAAAAGAGCAATGACAAACTGCGTTGTAGTTCTAAACAGACAAGAACAACTTGAAATCTTTCACAATGGCATCTTTTGTCAAGTCGCGGGTCTCGCTTAGTCGGCAATAATTTAATCACATTGTCGATTACACGGCCTGACACTGAGTGCAACTTTCCTTTTCATGAATTCGAAGTACTTATTGTTACATTGTACTACCACTCATTCAAAATGAAGTGGCTGTAATTGTCGCTGGCGTGAACACTGACACGCAAAACAATGTTCATGTCGCCTGCTTAACGTAACGACCATGAGCGTAACAATATTTGGTCTTATACTTTGAAAATATCTGCCAGCATTAGGTCGGAACTAGGCACTGAATATCTATAAAGCTGTAATATTTCGTATACCTAGCTTATAGGTAAATGTTAAAGCAAATTCTGATGTAGATTTCCGCGTATACACCCTTAAACTATACTGTGTCAGTAACCAAGCTGTCGGTGATGTGAAATACGACATCTTACGGGGTATAGCACATGTATGCAGCGTACATAACCTTACTCATGATTTCAATGACATTGGCCATTCTTGCGTATTAACAGAAGGCCCTTTTTAAGTATCACACTAAAAACACTGCTAATTCACTAAATGTGTCAAAGAACATTCAATATGCCCTTGCAATATTAGGGGTGAACGCCAATACTGGACAGACTGGCGCTGTAGCCGCAGTGACATAGCATGAGGGATCACGTAGCCACAGGTACTTCATCGGAAGTAGGGGAACGGGCTGATTTATACCACAGAATTTATACCTGAAAGCGTCCTCGCTTCCGTTCGGGTTCCCTGACCAGTAATTCACCAGATGCAAGCACCAGAAATAAAAACCCTAGCCACAACGAAACCACATTTATGAAAGAAACTTCGAAATTAGGATTAACACAGAACAACGTCAAGGCAATCGTTAAAAGCACACGCAGGCAGTTTGTCCTACACCTCAGGGCGGCACACGCGCTTGCTGCATGCGCTGTACCACCACCGTCTCCCCGGTGATAGTTATTCGCTTCGGTTTATGAAGCCATGGCCAGGCTTGCGCCATGATACGCCGAGCGTCATGTGACCTATCTGCATGCCACGATCATCAACACCCCGTGGCTGTGGCTACTCATTCATAACTTCGATTAGTAACCGGAGGCCTCTTGGCGATACCTAGAAAATGCATAGCTAAAGTATTTTCGAACAGCTGCGTAACGTTTGCGCACCGATGTTTGCGGTTGCCGTGTGAAAGGCTCAAATGCTGCGACCTAAAGCCCACGAATCCGTGCGCTACTTCTGCGTACACTGCACGCGTGAATAAAAGAACAAGAACAATATACGCCCAAAACGGGACACAAAGAGCTCGCAGAACCCCCTCTTGTCCTGTCCGCTATTTATTGCCCCGCTTTCCTCGTTTTCCTGGCATGAAGCCGTATACAAAGCGCAAATTTAGGCGCGCTTGCTGTATACAGTGTGTTATTTTCTTTCTTTCTTACTTGGTATTTTTTATCGCCTTGAAGAGCGATTCCGCCTGCTAAGATTATTATCTAAGATGCGGATATTACTTGTGCGGCAAATCCCAATGCCCACGTAAAGATAATTGAAAATATTCACTAATTACCGCTTATTTGTTTTGTTTATGTTATGTGTTGGAATTGTTATAGTGAACAGTTGTGAAGCCTAGCCTGCCTAGTGCAGATCCTAAGACGAGCAGCCATTTTGACATCTGCGCCTCCAAACTGTAGTACTAAATGGATGTGCATTCGTGTTAACAGTGTCACAAGAGCCTCGCTCTAAGAAGTGAGAAGTTTAATTGCAACGCCAATGGACATCATATAGCACATTTTTGAGACGGATCTCTCGAAAGGTATGCTAGTCTTACATTTCTGATATGCAGACATGACTAAATGGCATGACTCTGAAAGCCGTAGCGGCCGTCCGGCGTGATGAAGGGCGTCTTCACACGATCCCTCTCATCGACTTCTATTTGCCAGTAGCCAATCTTGAGATCGATCGATGAGAAATACTTAGCGTTGCACAGTCGGTCCAATGCGTCGCCTATGCGTGGGAGCGTATATACGTAAGTAATGAATAATAAAAATTAACGAGTGCACTATAGATGTGCACAATAATATAAATATAAAAACAAAATAATTTTACTCCAGGCGCATTCAGACTCTCATTCACGCGACCTATGCAACTCGGCAGTGAAACTCCGTCTACAGCAGTCACGAATTAAAAGCCAGACTGAATTTATCGACAACTTGATGTGTAGGATGTGTAGGAGACTGTGTTGTCAAGTAATTTGGCCTCGGTTGCGAACTGCTATCATCTTGGTTAGCTCAGATGGTAGCTATCAACCAGTTCACAAAAGCATCGGTCCTGGGTTGAATTCCCGGACCAAGGCGAATTTATGCAACTGCGATGCTTTCTTACTAAAAAAACCGTAGTTTCGTGCTACTGTCGTCCACATGAGAATTCTTACTTTCATGTTGTACCTATATTTCTTGTGTTTTCTTACTTTTCAACAACCTGATCATTTGTACGCGTTTACCACTCGTTACCACATGCTTATTTATTGATATACAATACCTTCAGGCTCCCAGGGAACAAATAAATGAAGTGGAATGAAATGTGGTATAAACTGCATCACAGCTACGGTGTCTCAGCTATTTGCGCATTGTCGTAAACGGGATGGTATTACCGAGCTTAGCAATTGTTGTTCGAAAATTATATCGCAACTAGATACAACGAAATTTGAATTTGCAGGCAACTTCCAATTATTATAATAATTAGCTGGCGTTTTTCGTTAAAAGTGTCAAAGCTGGTCTCGCTTATCGTTTCTCAACATCTGATCCAGTGCTCGCGACGCAATGCACCAACTTACATACTTAAACAATACGAAATCTAAAAATTGTCATACACCTGAATTGCCACACGAAGCTACAAAGGAAACCCATGCGGGTTTCTGAGAAAGATAATCTCGTATGTGAGGTAAAATTCATCCTGGTCCGGGATTTTAACATTGCACCAACGCCTTTCTGTGGCGGTGGTACTATCATTTAAGCTAACCATAGGTTAGCTGATCGCAGAGCAGGGCGAATTAATCGACAACTCTAGACACCGGGACCCTGAATAAGGTAAATCAGTTCTGTGCAAGAAATTAACTGTCATCCACCTGAATTGTGGCACGAAGCTAGTGGATTACAATGTTCCCCTTTCATGTACTCTCCTACACCTTGCGGACTTTCAAAAAACTGACGCACCTTATTCAATGTCTCGGTGTCTCGAGTTGTCAATTATTCCTCAGTCTGCGATAGGCTAGTCTCCTGGTTAGCTCGGATGGTAGTGCGACCACAACGGACAAGCATTGGTCCCGGGTTCCAATCCTGAACCGGGACGAACTTTTGTTCAACTGCGAGGCTTTCTTTCTCAGAAACCTGCAGGAGTTTCTTCTGCAGCTTCGTTTTACAATTAAGGTGGATGACAATTATTCCCTTTCACAAAGTTTCCTCTATCTTGCGGGCTTCAGCAGAACGAGACTAAACCAGACTAACTCTAGTTCAAGTACGCAGCTTGTTCAAAACTCCTATTTCACGCCAATGACCGCAAAAGCATGAGCCTTCCCCTACAAAATCCTTATACAATATCTGCGTTCTCTCTTTTGACTTCTTGCTACCTTAAAGATAAGTTTTTGTATTAAAATAAATACCACACACTATATTTGCAAGGGTAACGAAGTTTCTGTGGATTTTTAAACACTATTACTGGTGCGTACACAAAGTTTTCATCATATTAGGATGCGCTAGTTGAGTTGCTGCTCAAACCGGTAAGTCTCTTTGCCACAGTTTACAGCAAAGGTCAATTTGTACATCATAGCTTACGTAATTAGGAATCATGTACTTACTCTGCAGTCGGCGGTATTCCATAAAAGAAGATATTGGACCACCAGAAAGGCTCGTCTTTGTATTGGCGGCATGCAGCCTTCATAGAAAACGCAGAGCGCAATTATTGCTTAACAGAATTAAGCACCCTTTTGCACAATAAGAGTGCTCGTAACTTTTTTTCTTACAATTCAGCCAGCTCGTGGTCTAAAACACTCATTTTTTAGTAAAAAGCCGCTAACTGATCACGATGTCAACTACTTGCTCGAAACCTTGTCTTGTAGGTGTTTTGATTATTCGTAGAAGTATTTGTGATCATTTATCTAAACCATTATGCTGCATCCTACGGTACTAAGTGTGGGCTTGGATATGAAAAGGGAAACAATGCCCAAATTCCTGAAACGTAATCAAACGTTAGGAAGGTTCTTTGCCTGGAAAAGCAGTTGCTTTGGTGCTCCCTCATGACTCATTCTTAAGCACTTCGGTGTCTTTAAATGTAGTGACAAATACTGGCGCATATATCCTTTCTTTTTTGCATAAAATGGGAACGAGACATTAACAATGTCCCTGGCTATTTACTTCAACTATAAATGTTTCCAGAAAAGTCGTTAAGACTCGAAAAAGGCAAAGTTCTCGCTACGATGGCTAAATCTCGCTAAACTTGGCAACTTTCTCAATAAGTTGCCAACACTGCTCAATGCATACGGACTTTTTGGTGGCCTATATCAGCAAGTGGTTGAACACGCACATACATATGAACATAACTTGTCGTTCGGCTGTAATTGTTTACTAATCGATCCAAATGAGCGATAAAGTACGGCACAACAGGGATGAACACGATGCACCATGACACAATAATATTTGGAGAGGACAAAATTCGACAGGGCCCCATTTTTCAAATAGGTTTAACTTAGTATACTGCAAACATCACAACGAATAATTGACATTTACGTTCAAGAACACAAACAAGAAAAGTGTATATACCAGAATCACTGAACTTGCTTGGAAGTCAACATGTATGCATAATTAATAGTGCTGATTAAGCAACAGCACTAGGCGTGTCGTGTGATAGAACCCTCTCGTTTAATTTACCGAGCTTATATTGTCCAGAAGGTTAACTACAGAAATAGCTTGCTTTTTACCTTTCTTGATCCTTTGTCATCGAATATGCAGTGCCATCAATGTCCAGGTGTCAGTAACTTTATTAAAACGCTGCGATGTACAAATACTGCTTGCACAGGTACAATTCATACGCTTTTGCGAAAGGAACTGTCTCGAAATAGTCAGTAATAAGAAAATGACAGAAAGCTTGGTTATTGATGATTTAAATGATGCGATTATAGTATACATTTTAGCAGAAGGATGAAGACAGCCGCATCGCAGCATTTTGTCGGACTGCTCAAAAGTGCTTCATTTCCGGGATCATCATCATCATCACCATAATCTGCCTATATTTTATGTCTACTGCAGGACGAAGGCCTCTCCCTGCGATCTCCAATTACCCCTGTCTTGCGCTAGCGCACTTCAACTTGCGCCTGCAAATTTCCTAACTTCATCCCATCTGGTTTTCTGCCGACCTCGACTGCGCTTCCCTTCTATTGGCATCCATTCTGTAACCCTAATGGTCCACCGGTTATCCATCCTAAGCATTACACGGCCTGCCCAGCTCCAATTCTTCCGCTTAATGTCAACTAGAATATCGGCTATCCCCGTTTCTTCTCTGATCCACACCGCTCTCTTCCTGTCTCTTAACGCTAGGCCTAAGATACTTCGTTCCATCGCTCTTTGTGCGGTCCTTAACTTGTTCTCGAGCTTCTTTGTTAACCTCCAAGTTTCTGCCCCGTATATTAGCACCGCTAGAATGCAATGATTGTACACTTTCTTTTCAGCGACAGTGGTAAGCTCCCAGTCATGATTTGGCAATGCCTGCCGTAAGCACTCCAACCCAATTTTATTCTTCTGTAAATTTCTTTCTCGTGATCAGGGTCCCCTGTGAGTAATTCACCTAGATAAACGTACTCCTTTACAGACTCTAGAGGCTGACTGGTGATCCTGAATTCTTGTTTTCTTGCCAGGCTATCGAACATTATCTTCGTCTTCTACATATTCATCTTCAACCCAATTCTTACACTTTCTCGATTAAGGTCTTCAATCATTTGCTTTAAATCGGCTCCATTTTTGCTGAATAGGACAATGTCATCTGCAAACCGAACGTTGCTGAGATTTTCGCTGTTGATCCTCACTCCTAAGGCTTCCCAGTTTGAGAGCTTGAATACTTCTTCTAAGCATGCAGTGAATATCCTTGGAGATATTGTCTCCTTGCCTGAACCCTTTCTTGATAGGTAATTTTCTACTTTTCTTGTGGAAAACCAAGGTAGCTGTGGAATCCTTGTAGATGTTTGCTAAGATATTCACGTATGTCTCCTGTACTCCTTGGTTACGCAATGCCTCTATGACTGCTGGTATCTCTACTGAATCAAATGCATTTTCATAATCTATGAAAGCCATATATAGAGGTTGATTGTACTCCGCCGATTTCTCAATTACCTGATTGATGACATGGATATGATCCATCGTATAATATCCCTTCCTGAAGCCAGCCTGTTCTCTTGGTTGGCTGAAGTGTGTCCTGATTCTGTTGAAAATTATCTTGGTGAATATTTTATACAATACTGAAAGCAAGCTGATGGGTCTATAATTCTTCAATTCTTTAACGTCTCCCTTCTTATGGATTAGTCAGTAATTTGCTGCATGTCACGTTTGTTCGCGTTCTTCCTGCTCTCTGGTACACTTGAAGTTGTGAGGCATTGCGTATAAAGGGGCGCAAGCTTTTCAAGCATATCTCCTCCATCTTTGACTAAATCTACTGTTATTCCATCTTCTGCAGCAGCTTTCCCCCTAGTCATGTCTTTCAAGGCCCTTCTAACTTCATCGCTAGTTGTAGAAGGAGCCTCTGTATCCGGTTCATCACTATTTTGCATGAAAGTAGCTTGGCTGTTTTGGGCGCTGTACAGGTCAGTATAGAATTTATCCGCTGCTTTTACTGTCATCGAAATCGCTGATGATATTACCATGCTTATCTTTCAGTGTATACATCTTGCCTTGTCCTATGCCAAGCTTTCTTCCTAATGATTTAATGCTGCGTCCATATTTTACGGCTTCCTCAATGTTTCCCACGTTATAATTTCGAATATCCCTAACTTTCTTCTTGTTGATCAGTTTTGACAGTTCAGCGAATTCTATCTCATCCTTGACTTGGACATTTTCATGTTTTGTCGTTTCTTTATTAGGTATTTTGTTTCTTGGGAGAGCTTACCTACTGGTTGCATCGGTGCATTACCTCCAACTTCAATTGCTGCTTGCGAGATCAACCTAGTTACTGTTTCGTTCATTACCTCTATGTTGTCTTCATCGTCCTTTTCTAAAGCTGCATATTTGTTTGCGAGCACCAGCCTGAATTGGTCTGCTTTTACCCTTACTTCCTCTAGGTTGGCCTGTTTCCTCTTGACTAATTTCACTCTTTCTCTCTTCAAATTGAGAGAAATCCTAGACCTCACTAACCTATGGTCACTGCACTTTACCTTACCTAACACTTCTACATCCTGCACTATGCTTGGATCGGCAGAGAGTATGGAATATATTTCATTCCTTATTTCTCCATTAGGGCTTTTCCAGGTCCACTTCCTATTGCTGCGCTTCCTGAAGAAGGTATTCATTATTAGGAGCCTATTCCTTTCCGCGAATTCTACTAATATCTCCCCTCTTGCATTCCTAGAACCGATGCCGTAGTTCCAAATTGCTTGCTCACCAACCTGCTTTTTCCCCACTTTTGCATTGAAGTCGCCCATGACTGCAGTATACTGAGTTTGCACCTTTCTCATTGCTAATTCAACATCTTCATAAAACTGTTCTATTTCTTCATCATCGTGGCTAGAGGTTGGGGCGTAGGCTTGTACTACCTTCATTTTGTACCTCCTATTCAGCTTTATTACGACGACTTGCTATCCCGATTTCCGGGATATCAACCCTCAAATTCAAGAATTAACAGACTAATTTTGAATACGAAAGTGGAACTATTCAGAAAACCCACAACGTGGCGTACGTTGCAGCAGGGCAAAAAGTGCAGTTCCTTTTTCCCTGCCGAGAGCCGAAGCGTCCTTGTTATCAGCTGCAGTCAAGTTCGAAGCTGGCGTGCTATACGGAGCTAGGTAAGTCACATGGTAGGTTTGCCATTGGGCCAAATTGGAGTTCTGAGTGTCACGTTTGGTGGCGAATGTCTCGGAAACAAAGCATTTTAGAGGAATCAAAGAATATGACTTTGTCTTTATATGCCATTGCCTTCGAGGGTTTTAAATATATACCATAATCGCGAAATTTAAAAAAGAGAACTAGTACAATATTCGTCATGTAAATGCGCACTCAACTGGTTCCAAATTAATTTGCCTGACCCAAAAAAACAGCTGAGCAAGCTACATTTTCGTAGCCACCAAAGCGTTTTCATTAATATTAAAGATGCTTTAACTATAATAGTACAGTAGAAGAAAATGAACAAATATGAGAAGAAAACATGCAGGCTATGTAGTCCTAATAAAGTCTGATTTTAAAAGGGGGATAAAAAAAACGCGGACCCTTTGCAAAATAAAAATAATTCATTTCGGACAACAAAAAACGCTTAGTTCTATATAAGGTCCCTGGAATTGCCCCAACGGTGTCCAAACTCAAACTCCTCAAGGTTAATGTTTAATGCACTTTTTTTCGCATTCGCCTTAAGAGGACGCTTTTGCTCGGCTCCAACTCCTGTGACGCCTATTCAAATACTTGCAAAGCCCGGAAACGGTTTTCTGAGCTAACCCCTGCTCCGATGTCAATGAAATTTGCTGCATTTCGGAGAAAAAAATCAATTCTTGTGACTGCTCCAAGCAAATTTTTGATTTAGGGCCGGACCGTTCTTACAACATTTGTTAAAAATTGCAAGTTTAAAAAAACAGAAGCCAGCTGTTTACAAACTTGTCCCTCTGCAGCAAAAACACATATAGCCATTCTGTAAACTGCATCCGTTATAACATTTAAAGTGGACAAACTTTATATAAACTTAAAAGCTTACGTGGAATTGTCAGAATGTTTACAAGGCTTCTGTGAAAGTCTTATTCATAATAACGCTATATTGCAGAGCAGTGTATAATACATATATTGTGTCCACTTTACATGTTCTAATAGATGCATTTTACAGAATTGCGGTAGAATTTTTAATTGCCGAGTTACACAGATGTAAACTTGCTAGTTTTGTTTTCGGAAAACTTGCAATTTGTGACACTTTATATAACACCATCGACAGCCGAAATCAAAAATCTGCCTCCACCAGTCACTAAATTTTAACTTTTTTATAGAACAAATCTCACTAATTTTGGTGCAGTGGTTGACGAGAAAAACTATTTCTCCTTTCCCACGTATTTTGATAGTAGTCCCCGAGCTAAAACTTCCTCTTAATACCTTGAAGTAACATCGCTCATAACAATCTATTCAGGACTAGCAAATTCCCACAGCACAATTCCAAAAACACCAGAAGAAAAAAAATAAACCATTATCGTCGCCTTCACGCGAGCGAACTTGTCGCTTTTTTTGTTTGTTCTTGGTGCAGAAGGCGTCTTCAACTGGTTTGAAACGGGTTCAAAACTTGCTTCATTTTGAGGTCATCCACATAGCAGCAGCTTTCTTCCTCAGTAAAGTCTTGAAATGAGGCCTAGGGTACTTTCTGTCAGATTTTTTATATCCTTGCACAAAAATGGACAACTGTTCTAGATTTTTTTGTTTTTTTTCTGTATTCCGTCAGTAGACAGGGCACAAATATCGCGATAACGTATCTCACACCTAAATCCGCAGCCAGAATATATTAACAAGGGTTCCCCCAATTCATGCCATCAGCTTCTGAAAATTTCTGAATTTCTGAATATGGGCAGCGATACATGTAGTTGATTTTTATCGAACATTTTTGACAATCTCTTGGGTGGTTTTTATTTTTATATTCTCTATATTTTCGTCTTCACTATGAGCCAGCTATGTTGACTGAAGAACTAATCCTCAATTACAAAGATGTCTACTTATTTAGCATCAGCTGACTCTACACTGTATCTTCAAGCTTCCTAATCTTACAGGACAAACTAATCCACTGACACGCGCGATGGTAGGTACTGGCATCACTTTGTGTAATTCGTCATTTCCTTCCTTTGAAGTTTACTCCTCGACTTCGCAACCATAGGAAAAAATGTGCGCAAGCCTCAGAGTACCCTGCATAAGTTACTACAGCAGGCGTTATACGAACCACCTTCGCTCTCGTTTCCCAGTAGGTGTGCATCTCATGACGTAGTCGGCAGGCGTAATCACGTGGGAGCACGCCATTGCCAAGTTTTGGCAAGCGTTACGGGTCGCTCGATCCCCTGCGCTGCTGCTACACGTTGCGTGGCACTGTGCAGCAGCATAGTAAACAAAAGAAAAAGCCGGAACGAGCGCCAAAAACATCGCAATGTCGGTCTTCCACGTGACAGCCTTCAGCAGCATCACGTCACTACACATACAGTTCCTAAGAAACGAAACCAAAACTGCTCTGCAGAAAAGCTAATGGAGTCAATTATGAAGCGTGCTCTAAGGCTTGTGAGTATTTTTTCTAGGGTTTCGGCGTCCAGGAGCTTCAATATGCGCAGAGATGTCCATGTTAAAAATGTCCATATCTGTACTCTCTTAAAAGTAGTTAACTACAGAATGTGAGCAAAGAGCTCCCACACTTGAACCGACTGCGAATGCAGGACGTTGAGGTGCGGTTAATTGGTGTCGGTCAAATGGAAGGAGTAACGCACGCCATTCGTTGACATGCATTTTCTTAAATACGACGATGCCACGAAGAAAGCACTCTGACAAACTCACTGCATACCTGTGGATACGAGAACGGTACTCTGCAGCACATTACGTACCCCCCTTTCCTGTCGTAGTTTTTACCTCTTCTCGGGAGCGCTCCCCGATTTCCTGACCGTGACTACTGGGCGCTGCTGCTGTCTTGCCAAATAGCTCAGACCATTAGCTCGTTGCGATGATCGCAGCTTGTGTCGCATTGGATAGCACGGGTACGCAAGAATACGTACGCACCAAGTTAGGTTACTTCAAGGATGCAGCAATGAGATTTGTAAATCGATAGCATTCGACTAAGAGCTTAACGAAAGATTTGTTTCGTGTAGATACCAAGATGCGCAATGGATCTGCATACTTCTCTCTGGTAACATGCAAAGCACAATTATAGTGCGTGGGTCTGACGACTACCCACCTCAGCGAACAGGATGTACTTCATCCAGTGTTTGTATTGCGGAGGAAGACCATGATCAATTTTCTCGTTTTTCAGGGCACCGATTTCCTGAAAAAATATGTTAAGCGTGAGCCCTCCCTGTACATTATAGCGCAACATATCTATGTGAAATGTCAGTACAACTAAATTAGTGTCTGTGATAACAAACGTTCAAAAAAAAAAAACGGTGACAGCTGTTCTCGTCGCACCCTCAATAGCGAGAATATGCAGAGAATACTACAAACACAAAAGTCTTCGAATACAGTTGTGTGTGCCCGCTTCATTGAGAGCGGCCTCCTCGGGAAGATTTTAGAAGTTTGGAATCACTGGGCATGTTGGGTTGTCCATGCGTAAACACAACCATACCACCTTGCCAGCAGCACTCAAACCTAATATAGCTTCAATAAAGACAACCTCAAAATGTGAATATTAGTGTCATTTATCTATGCATTCGGGATTTCCATACAGTTTCCTACAAAAATTACCACAGTTAACTCTGTGACCGCACTCGTTCAGATACCATAAGAATGATGGTTAATACATTGATGTGTCTAATATTCCTGCGTGTCACGTAAGTCGTTCTTGCGGCTTTCTTTACGACGCTTTATGTAGCTAAATTTAGAAGCCCTAATAGCTATCTAAATACAGCTACTCCAGTGCCTTCTGCGCGCATGCGTAATCATTGTCAATTGTTGCAATTAAACCCATTATGTTGCTTCAAAGTCACAAAGCCGGTTGCAGACGAAGTGTAGGCTAATAACTTCCACGCCAATCACCACTCACTTCCTCGCTGAGAGAACCACTGTTCTTGCAACTCCCGTAGACACTAACGCCACAATTGCTTGTAGTAACCTTTACAGGAAACTGTACCACTTAAACAACGTTTTAAACAGGTCAGCGGCGCTTTTTTTAGCGGGAAACGCAATACCGCTATTCTAAATACATCTGTCATTGGGCAACTAACAACAAAAAATTAAACAAGAACGTCAAGCAGTTCCGAACCAATAAGGTGCTAATAGACACAAAATAAGAAACCTAACGTGTTCAACTTGTGCTTCCTCATGTCCTTAATCTCTTCTTCCATGAATATTCATTTTCTTGTGAAAAAATTAGGCTATTAAGTAAACCTTTTCAAAATCAACCGAACTTTTATAAGGAAACGCAAAATAGGGATTTGATAAGCAATAGTCGCGCATCGTATATGATACACCGTGGGGTTCCTCGTATATTTTATACTATACAGAAAAGCATACGTGTTCTGAAAACCTGCGAGAAATACCTCTCATAAAAAAAAACTTACACATTGCTGTAAAACTGAAACGCATGTCTCGCAGTTTCATCTAGTACTGGTTTCCTCAAAATTTGACGACGTCATCTTTCATTGACTAATTGGTAGCCCCAATATCCAGGTCAGCACCTTTGAAGGGCTTACTTTATATGAAAATCTCATTTATGAGGCCTATGAGGCTAATGCAAGCTCGGAGATCGCCTTCTTTCTCTTTGTACATGAGTTCACAGTTGGTGGAGTGGTCATTAGCTCTTACAGCACAGTAGGCTGTAAGTCGTTACACTGCTATCATTTTTATATTCTGGTATATTCATGATTGAAACAGTGCTAAGAAACAGTACAGCCTGTAAAAGCATCATAAGTTGCCACCAAGTTAGCGCTTTCACATTCAAACAATTGTTTGCTCTCCTCTGCATATCAACTTGAAACTACATGTTGTATTCTATATGATACCGCAATTAATACTTGACTCAAAGACCAACCTCAATATCTTTCTCATACGAAACATTGCAATAATCTAATAAACAGCAATCAGACACCCTGATATTGTTGCCAGCTCATTTCGTGGGTAAAAATTGTCAAATAACCTGTTTCTTGATTAACTTTTAGCGCGCTGTACGAAGAACTCAAGAACTACTCGTATTTTCATACTTGTGATGACTACGTAGTTAATCGCCACACACGGCACAGATTGTGAGTAAATATGTACAACCTTCTTTCTTCCTGATTTTATTAAGCTTGGAGCTGTTGTCCTACGCGCTTTATACAAGGTGTTTCATTTTAGCTGCCACAAATTAAAAAAACTGCCTGTGACAGATAGCACAATTCTAATCCTTGATCTAAACTACTCGACGGGGCGGCGATTACTTCCACGAGAAATGAAAACGCCTAATTTAATAATTAACATGATTATGCTAAATAACTTTTAATGAGTTATATTACAGCACATATTTCAATCTACGAATTATAGCCGGTGAGTTTTATAGTCGGTGAGCTGTTTTATGCATTGAAGCACAGAATTAACTGGAACACCAATGCATTTCATGGGACACTTTGAAAATTAATATCTCGAAACTTGCGCAGCCCAGAAAATTCTTTCGAAGTGGAAGCACCTTGGAAACTCACTAGCTACAGTTCGTAGGCTAAGATATGTGCCGTGAAATAATTCATTAGAAAATTAATTAGCGTAATTATGTTAAGTATTCAATTACGCATTTACATTTCTTGTGGAAGTAATGGCCGCCTCATCGAATAGTTTAGATCAAGCATTAGAATTGGGCTATCTGTCACAGACAATTTTTAAAATTTTGGTACAGCTAAAACGAAACCCTGTGTATGACCTACCATGCGGTAAGGGGTTAAACCAATTTTTCGGCTAAACCTATCCAATAAATTTCAACATTTTTACAGCATCTGCATTTGTAATTGAACACTGTGAAGCTTTCTGGCTTTATTCTTCAGTGATGTTCAAATACTGGCCGGAATTGAAGCTAAAGCTGCTATTTTATTTCATTTTCGCACTGTGTATTCAAAAACGTCCTAATGGTTTCGGTTGCCCATTTTGGCAGCACGAAAACATACAACAAATCCTACGAAAAGACTCATACTTCCGCATTTGCCACTGTAGGATATTATTCTACTACCTCATTAGTACACAAGTAATGATAATCTGCAAGCAATCATGTTGTCTTATAGACCAGCAAAAGGTGTTCGCACTTACCGCCTCAAGAATATGGAAGAACCACCTGCTGGCCAGCATGTCTGCCCAAATCCACCTGTAGTCCTTTTAACCGACACACGAAAGAATGAACAAAGTAAATTAAGCATGGGATTTTGCTAATTTGGCTTGTTAGTACACGGCTCATTGCAAAGAAACAGCTCCATGACGATACACAGAGGGCAAGAAGGAGAAATAATCAAGCGCTGACTAAAAACCATTGATTTACAGACTCTGCGCTTTTATATACAAAACGAAGCGCACGCGAAACCTGTTTTTTTCACAAGAAGCGGAAATCGAACTGTTCCGGATTGGAAACTCGCAACAAGCGATGACACAAAAAATGTCGCGTAATGTTACGCTTAATATGAAACATAATTTTCATCGAGCTTCCACGTTTACCGGGCTTAGTGACGTCATTGACATCGCTCCGTAGAAAAACCGAGCTTCCGCAAGGAATCAGCAGTGAGCATGGCGCAAGCGCAGGGAGCACATAGCTGACTATGCGTCTTCTTCGTTTTTTTTTTTTTGTTTGTTTGTTTGCTGTTGTACAGGTTAGTTTCTGTCTATAATTTGTAGTGTTCACTAATTTACCATTGTTTGCCTTGCCCACAAATTTTGCAATGCTTGCGTGCAGTTGTCTTGTAAGCGATGTTCAGATGATGCCGGGGCACTCCGTTAATGAAATGTTCCAGACTACTTTGGAAGGTCACCGATACATCGAACTGGACATTTCTGAGCTGAAAAACTGCTTGGAAGCCACATAACACGTGGTACAAGGCTTTATTAGTCGTTTAGCCAGCGTTGAGGCTGGTATAAAGCAGGCATAAATCAAAGTTCATAAAATTGCTTGCCTAACTTGTACGGTTACAAATGTGCAAAACCTTATTCGAACCCGGAAGGCAAGTTTAGTGGACCTAGAAGATAGAAGCCAACGTTCGAACTACACAGTTTTTGTCATTCTCAACAGAGACAATGCGGGAAACCAAATCAGTATTATGGACTACAGAGAATAATGAGTTCTTCAGGGACAAGGTGGACCTTACGTGCATATCTGTTGATCGTATGAACAACGACTACTGCGCCAGACACGGTTCGCAGACGTACTCGTATGTTCTGTCAAAGCTAAAAGCTGACTGAGAAACCGGAAAGAAGGCTTTGCTAGCGTACGATCGAGTTCACAACCGGTGTTTGAGACGACGCATCTCATTGACAAAAAAAAAAAAACGCTTAACCTTGCACTCGGCCGCGCAGCGCTCGAAACAGCGAAGCTGGGTGATCGTAGCTCAGCATTTTCCGGAAGTGCGCGCGAACTTTTCATCTTATTACTAATGATGATTATACTTTCTTTTCGCGCGTCTCGGACTTACGGACTTACAGCCGTCATTGCGCGTTGCATGGCGCAGCTTGCAACACCGACACCGCATTGCAATGCCGACAACGCGTTCCAGCAGATCCGCTCCGTGAATGCGTCTCTCTCTCTCTCACTCTAATAGCGCGCAAAACCTCTTCACCTCGCAAAGCACGAGCGTGCGAACGTGCCAGCTGTGGACAAAGACAACGACGCTCGAACGCAATCATATGGTTCGCATAAATGCATGTACGGCAAGCGTGGTTGTATAGCCGAATGTTTACGACGATCACCTTGGGTCCGGGGGTACGCGGGTCCGAATCCCGCCTCGACAAGAAAGTTTACTTCCTTTTGTTTCTTGATACGAATATGAACTACAAATTACGGCTGGATTAAACAGCTTCGCTGTTAAAAGCAATGCCGGGAAGAGAAAAGCTTCCCATTCAAATATCACAATAAATAACACGCCCGACACGCTTGGTTACTCTCAACGCAAGGAGCACACTAAACGAAAATAGATAAACTTGAATATAATTTCTTGTCTTGTGATTCACACGATTCGTTATCACGGAGACCCGGTTCGGTGATTTGTTCAATGACGTCATCATCCATGAGGCTATCAGATTTTCGGACGCGATAGAAATTCCCGTGGTCGAGGTGCCACAGTAATCACAAAAAAATGATATTGCGGTTACTGTCGTCGATCAAATCAGCGTTCATCAGCTTCCTTGTGAAGGTTCTGATAGACAACATACCTTAATTCTCGTGGGCTGCTTATCGTGCACCTGATACATATGCGATGTTTCCCAACAAATCACACGACGCTCTCTCAGGAAAACGTAAAAACTACAGTAATAATAGGTGAATAACAGACGGGGATTTTGAAAATCGCTTGGGAAGAGGCCTTATTACAGCAGTAGATATAAAGTAGCCTAACAGGGAAACTGCTGTGTTTTCTTCGTTTTCTCTTGAGTAATATTATGGAACGGAAGTAGCCTGTCAATCACGAGAGCCATCTTAAAGCGGTGCACATGCGCGTGTACGTGATACGTGAAGTTGGCGTTTCAGAACACGCATAACCACACTCAGCGTGTGATTCGTCTTGCGCGTGGGGATATTAATTTTTCGAGGATGCTGCACACAAAGGCAAACACTCTAGGTATTCCTACGCTATTGCACAGTGCTAGTAATCGTTGTGTATATAGCAGTGCATAAACCACATAATGTGTGTACTGCGCTGCAGCGAATAAATGGAGGACACAACTGGAACGCGAATTGTACGCACACCTCTTGAAGATTGTACACAGAAATTAGTGCATAAATACGTACATATGAACGACACTTGCTGTTCAGTTAAGGAACAACCACACAAAGCCAACAGACACAAGGGCGATAAATGTATGCCTAATGTTCTGTATGAATGCTTAAACAGAAACCTAAAACTTCTGATGACTAATATATATATACATATATGAACGAGAAGAAAGGAAACAGAGGGACGCGTTGTTTATTAGTTATATTTTAACAGCCCAACACACAAAGACACCAGGACAGCATAGGGACCCACGCATGCGAAGACGTGGGTTCACCTGTGGCCATTTGTTTTTGCATCAATTTCGATTAACATTATTTCTTTATTCAATTAACAAGTACAAGTAATTTCCCCTATGCTGCCCTTGGTGTCCTTGTCTGTCGGCTTCTTATGATATGATTTACATATATGTATACCGTAGATTGTGCTGGCGGCTTCAGCGACGACATCGCCTTCTTTAAGAAATCAGCTGTGGTAGATAGCACAATTATACTCCTTGAGCCGGATTGCCGAAACAGATGGATCCTATTTGGACAAAAAAGCTAAGTGCATATTGAACTAAATAACCAAAATTCACTAATTAGGTTAACTAATTACTTCGCAGCAGATATTTCAATTTACAAATTGTAGCCTGAGACTTCGCAAGGTAGATCGCATCTCCAGGACGACACCAGTTTCGAGATTTTGACTCCCTAACTTTGCAAAGAAATGCAATGGTGGTTCAGTTACTTTTGCGTTTTAATTCATAAAACGACGTTTCGTTAAACATGAAAGGGGAACAAATTTGCATTTTTACGGAAAGTTTGACGGTGCATATCGATAATGATGTATTCCACAGAATCCTTTTCAACTGGATATACCTTGCAGTCTCAAAAGCGACAATTTGTAAATTGCAATATGTGACGTCAGGTATTTAGTTAAAAGAAACTTGCTTAATGATGTTTCGGGAATGAGTAGACTAGCCAATTCGATTTCTGGTGCAAGTAATGTCCTCCTCTTCGAGTAGACCAGCTCATGGACTAGAATTGCGCTATCTGCCACAGGCGATTTTAAAAATTACGTAGTGTTCGCTCAAACACCTTATACATATATAGGGTGCTTTTTTTAGCTGCACCAAATTTATGAACATTGGCTGGGGTAAAGACCACAGTCCTGACTCTTTATCTAAAATACTCGATGAGGCAGCCATTACTTCAGGAAATCCAAGTGCCTACGTGGATAATTAACATATTTACGCTGATCAACGTTTTATTTATTTTATTTACAGCACATTGGTATTTAAATCTACTGAATATAGCCGGGGACGTGGCAAGGTGTATCCACTTGTAACGGATTCTCAGGAGTGCGTCAGTTTCGAGATATTAATTTTCAGTGTCCGACGAAATGCATAGGCGTCCCAGTTACCTTTTTTAAAGAAAACGCCGTTTTATGCATTTAAGCACAAAAGTGAATAGAACACCAAATGCATTTAGTCCAACACCTTAAAAAAACGTGCAGTTTCATACAAAAGGCGAAGCCTCGATTGCAATAGCAGATTAGTGGACAGCTATACGAATTAAGGGGTAATTTTATGTGCCGTGTAAACTTGTAAACACAGGTGTAAATTCGATTTCTAATCGAATTACACCTGTGTTTACACCTGTGAATAATAAATTCATGTAAATGGAAATCGATGAACAAGCATGGCTTCACGCACATCTTGAACGCATCTCACTCTATGACCGCGGAAACTCGCTGTGAAAACGCTGGAGTGAGTAAGCGCCGCTGCAGCAGCGAGCGAATTCACCTTCGTGCCGCCGGCCTCATCAACGCGAACTAAGCCGCGATAACACAGCGCAAGGCCGACTCTGCCCCCGCCACAGATGGCTTTAAAGATACAGCGGCCAAGAGGGTGCGCGAGGCGTACAACGTACGCCTCGCGCACCCTCCCGACCCCCCGGAACCTTGCGGCCCCGGCGGTCGCGCGCGGCCGCTCGGGCCGCCAGGAGTAGAACGCCCCCCCCCCCCCCCCTGCCTCCCTCCCCTCCGGAGCGTTCAGCGCGACTGGAAGACAGGGCGCTTCCTTCCCGCTTCGCTCGTTTGAGTGCGCGAGTTTGAGCCGCGACCGCCGGCTCAACCTCGCACACTTTCACGCGCGCATACAGCATACGGCACGCGGGGACAATTTTATCGCCCTTGGACTTTATAAGGGACCTCACGGCGATGGCGAGGGCGACGACGGCGGCAGAAATGCGCCTGGAGTGTCCATATAATTGCAATTACAATAAATTTAATATATCTACACTGGCGCATTCCTGAGTATTCATTCCAAGTGGATACGCCTTGCGAACTCACTAGCTACACTTCGTAGATTCAAATATGTCCCTATCGTAAATAATTAAAAAGTTCATTAGTGCAATTATGCTATTTATTTAGGCATTTTGCATCATGGCTTCTCGTAGATGTAATGACCGCCTCATCTAGTAATTTAGATCAAGGATTAGAATTGTGCTATCTGCGACACGCAATATCTCTTTCAATTTTGGTACAGCTAAAAAATGGCAGCCTGTATACATACATACGAATAGAATACAGCGTTTCCTAGGTAACGACCCGCCGTGTTGCTTAGTGGCTTTGGCTAAGCCCGTGTTGCTAAGCACTAGATCGTGGGATTGAAGCTCGACCACAGCGCCCGCATTTCGAGCATCAAAATGAGACCGTATTTCTGGCACGTTAAACTCCAGCAATTATTATTATTATTATTATTATTATTATTATTATTATTATTATTATATTATTATTATTATTATTATTATTATTATTATTATTGTTATTATTATTATTATTATTATTACTATTATTATTATTATTATTATTATTATTATTATTATTATTATTATTATTATTATTATTATTATTATTATTATGGGTTGCTTGTTCAAGCCGTTCCGTGGTGTGCTACACGATGACATGATCCATGCTACTGAAATAACAACCCCCAAGGATCAAAGTGGCGTGTAATTTGGACATTTTTTACCAGAACGCTCGCGGACTTCGCACCAAAGCACGTGAATTTTTTGGCAATGTGATCTCATCTTCTTTTCCTATTTTCGTTGTTTCTGAAACTTGGCTGTGTGGTGACATTTCGTCTTCAGACTTCTTTCCACCGCACTACAACGTCTTCCGCAGTGACCGGGACTTCAGTGGGTCTCAACAAAAAGGTGGTGGCGTGCTGATTGCAGTTGACAATTCATTGAAATGTGTACGGCGCATCGATATAGAAAGTGTACAGGAGTCGATATGGCTAGAAGTCAGCCTAGCCCGATGTGAAAAATTGTTGATTGGATCGTTCTATGTACAGCCGAATATTTCCCCTGTTTTGTATGATGAGGTCATCTCTTCCATTGAAAGTGTAGTATCCTCCCATAGTAAGGACAAAGTAATTCTTCTTGGTGATTTTAATACACCAGGTATTGATTGGAACACACTTAGACATTCTCATTACAATCATTACACAGAGAAAAAATGCAGCCTGTTGTTGGACTTTCTGTCTTTCTGTTCCCTTCAACAGCATAACTTAATCACCAATTCCTGCGGCAACGTCTTAGATCTTTGCATCTCAAATTCTCAGGTTTTAGATGTCTCTCGTTCCGAAAATTTCCTTGTGCGTACCGATAAGTTTCATCCGCCACTAAAGATAACTGCCTCTGTGTCAGCACTGAGGCAGAGCTCCTCCAGCGGCGTAAATGAATCCCCACGCTTTGCTTTCAAGCGTGGTGATTATCTTGGTTTATATAATTCCTTGTCCACCACCGACTGGTCACTGGTTACAGACAAAAGCAATGTTAATGACCAAGTAGATCAGTTTACAGAGCTTGTTCTGAGCAGTATGCGCAAATACATTCCCCAGTACAGGCCTAGACGCTCTAGATATCCCCACTGGTTTTCAGTCTGAACTCATAATTGCCCTAAAGCGTAAAGATCGCGCACACCGAAAATCCAGAATTCCGTTGCCTAATGAGTACAGAGAAGAATTCCGCGTTTTTCGATCTCTCTGTAAACGTCTCTATAAGCGGGATCAAGATTCATATATGGCATTCTTGGAAAATAGCGCCTCCGACCGGCCGGCGGAATTTTGGAAGTATATCCGTAAGCGTTCCAATAAACATGGAGAGGGTTTGCGCTTACTTGACTCTAGAGGGGCAGAAGTGCTAGCAGTCGCGGATTGTTTTGCATCCCATTTCTCTTCGATATATAAAGATGCAGGTTTCAACGCTGGTGTCAGTCAGCAGAACACGACGGTTCTTACATCTAGTGCTGTGTTGTTTGATGAAGAGCTTGTCCACGAATGCCTTAAGCGCTTGAAGCCTTCCCTATCCTGTGGCCCTGACGGCATCCCCTCCGCAATTCTAAAAGCTTACGGCAGTATATTTGCTCCAGTATTGACATCTATATTTAATAACTCTTTGACTACTTCCACTTTCCCTCACATGTGGAAAACTGCTCGTGTTTTTCCTGTATTTAAGTCTGGATGTAAATCAGATGTGTCGAATTATCGCCCAATTTCTCTTCTCTGTGCTACGTCCAAGATTTTTGAGCTTGCTCTTCACAACATATTGTCTTTTACTGTGAAGAACTCGCTCATTCCGAATCAGCATGGATTTCTCACCGGCCGCTCCACTATCACAAATCTCGCAAGTTTCATGACACAGATCTCCACGCCGGTACTGCAAAGGGGGCAAGTTGTCACCATTTACTGTGATCTCAGCAAGGCTTTTGATGTAGTCAGCCACTCGCTGCTTCTGATCAAGCTTACGCACTTTGATGTTGACTCGTCAGTTGTGAATCTCTTGCGCAGTTATCTTCTTGGTAGATCCTGTTATGTTAACGTCAGTGGCCAAACGTCTTCTTCTTACATGGCAACTAGCGGCGTCCCTCAAGGATCAGTATTAGGACCACTCCTTTTTTTAATTTTTATTAATGACGTTCTTTCTGTTATTCCGAACTCTTCTTTCCTTCTATATGCCGATGACATCAAGATTTTTAAGAAAATTCACACTGTTGATGACTGTCGCGCCCTGCAGTCTGACCTGTTTTCTTTTTCTAAATGGTGCAAGGATAATAACCTTACCTTGAATGCTGCTAAGACCAAAGTCATGACTTTCACACGCAAAACAGCAAGTATTTCTTTTTCTTATTCTGTAGATTCTGTGCCGTTGTGTAAGGTCTGCGAGATCAATGATCTTGGTGTACTTTTTGATGCAACCTTGCACTTTTCGGCTCACACTAAACGTGTTGCAATGCGGGGTATGCGCTCTCTTGGTTCTGTATGCAGACTATCGAGGGAATTCAAGTCTCCTACACCGTTCCGCAAATTATACACAACCATCTGTCTTCCTCAACTCGAATATGCGTCAGTCGTCTGGAATGGCTCATCTAGATCCAACAGTGACATTATAGATCGTGTCCAGAAAAAGTTTCTAAGCATATATAATCACCGCTTTGCAAACCTGGACATTGCACCCTGTACTAGCACTGTTGGATTGTTGTCATTGCCCTCACTTCGCGACCGACGTAATCGCGCTGACCTCCTGTTTCTCTTTAAACTCCTTCACGGTAACCTCACGTGTCCCGAACTTCTCGGCTGTGTCATGTTCCGTATCCCACGCAAGATCACCAGAGAACATAGACCTTTCCATGTTCCTGCCTGTCATCATGAACACTCAACTGTTCACAGAATACAGAATCTTTATAACACTTACTTTCGTGAACTTGATATCTTTCATAACTCCTGGTCATCGTTCCTTTCCGAGCTTTGCCTTGTGTTATAATTTCATGTATTGTTCAAGTGCCCTTCTCCTCCTTTTTCTTTTGTATTTACTTTGCGCTTTGTTGTCGGTACTCTCTTCTTTTCACAATTTTTATTTTTATTCATTTATTGTTTAATGATTTTTCCCTGAGTGTTTTGTTTTTGGTTTGTAATGTATGCGTGCGCCAGCACTCAGACCTTAGGGTTGTTCCTGGGCACGTTAAATAAACATGATTGATTGATTGATTATTATTGTTATTATTATTATTATTATTATTATTATTATTATTATTATTATTATTATTATTATTATTATTATTATTATTATTATTATTATTATTATTATTATTATTATTATAGGTAACCTTCGCCAAAGTTGAAAAACATGCCTAGGCTCTATAGAAGGACGCGACCAAATGGAAGTTGTTGGCTATTGTATAGAGCAGGTCACACTAACTTTTAGTGCGTGTAATTGCAATAGTATTTCAAGAATAATTATAAACTTCGTAAGTATTAACTTTGAAGCAAAACTGGCAATGCGAAAGTTGTACGCGTTCGAAGAAACATCTAATTCAGCATTCTACTAATTTTTGATAGATAGATAGATAGATAGATAGATAGATAGATAGATAGATAGATAGATAGATAGATAGATAGATAGATAGATAGATAGATAGATAGATAGATAGATAGATAGATAGATAGATAGATAGATAGATACGGCTTTTTCCGCACGTACACGTATTCGTTTCGTTTGTAGCTTCGTCCTGCGAACGCGTCCCCAAGAACTTGCTTCTAGGCGAGTCTTCAACCCCCCTTAACTGTTCCTTACCTTGGTCACACTCGGCTCGGTCACGTTCAAGTAGTTGCGTAGTTCCTCTTCGATAGCTGTAGCATTCGGCATTACGTAGCTTATAATCGGCACACCGCGGTGAATCCTAGCCGTGTCGTTTGCGCCTGCAGAAAAATGCATGAAGCTAATGAGCTACTGACTAACGCAGTGGCATATTGCATTGCCTTTTATTTTTACTATTTTGATCATCTTGCCACGTCTAACATCTTAAGTAATTAAATGCTGCCTGTTGCACATGAACAAATGCAATTCGGATGCAGGTAACGTCACTGTATACAGTCAGCCTTCATCAATGAAAACTTAAATTTACTGCAACTCACTGCTGGGCGAGGATATAAGGCATTTGTTAGCGAAGTAGACTCCCGTCATCTATTTTCATGGCAGTCGCAATAGCGAGAAATATTGCCTGCAGATCCAGTTCTCATAATGTCTTCGGGGTGACTCGCAAGATGTGCTCCCTGTTACAAACAGTATGAAGCAATTCAGACTTGAGGATCTTTTACAAAGATTCCGAAATACGTAACTTTCAGGACTCACGGAACATGACCAATTACGTTTAATAGCCCTCGAATACTGAGACGCATAGAGTGTCCAGGTCATGGAATGCAAGTTTGTTGTGGCTTTTCTTGTATTTACAACCGCCCCATATCAACAACTCTTCAGTAAAGCTGCCTTCTTGCTTCATTGCTGGTAAATACTGGCAAGCCCTCGGGGCACCCCGCATAATTTACCAGATGTGCTACTTTCATTTGCGTTCCCCTGGAGGTTTATGTAGCCATGCATGTGTCCGAACACCGAAGGTGGTCACGTGGGATCAAAACATTATGGGGTTTGGGCACTGGCTCTACTTCCCTCGTGTGCGATCCTGCACACCGTCAAATTCCGCCATATTGTCGAACTCTGTAATGGCGACATGTTGAGCCGATCGGAGAAGCCACCCTCTCGGTCAATTCGAGCTGGCAAGACAGTGAATTCGACGATGTCCAGAACGGTGCACTCCGTCCTCTCTTATGCTGCTACGTCTGGCGCCTATGGAGTAGCAGCGCTGAAGACAAACGCAGTCTGTTTACTTTCATTTGCGGCTGATTCCGAAGCCAATGGCGCTCTCTGAACATGGACTGCGGTCATTTGTTGCCGTATTGGTTTGCTCACAACTTAGTAGTCACCACAAACAAATTGCGCGGCGTCAGTTGCTTCTGAATTAGTGACCACTGGGATGGCTGTTCGCATTCACTTTGCGCGAAAAATTCATACAGCTGATACTCGTCTGTATTGATACCGCTACATCCTAACTATCGCGACACATTAAAAAATCTGGTTCTTCTCACGCAAAACATAAAAACTCGCATAAGTGTTCTTATTGTGAGCACTAACTGTGCAGTTCATCATCGTCTTGATGTGTATATACCCATCCTCATAATCATCATCATTTTGTCGGGTTGGTGTTCGTGGGCTGTCTCGCGCTGCGTGACAATAGAAGAGATCTGCCTTCGTTCTGGGCGTCGTCTCACAAGTGGTGGAGCGTGCGTTGGTATCCCCGTTCTCTTGCTCTACCGGTAACCCCTGGAGCTCCGCTCTGGTCGGCGGTTGTGCTCGCCAACACCAGTCATGGCACAAACCACCGCATCCACTGCTGCTACCACCTCAGCTCCGCCAGCTGGGCCTATTTGGTCCGTCACCGCACCGCAACGCGACCCTCAGGTTTTTTCTGGCCTTCGCGGCGAAGACGTGGAAGACTGGCTTGACCAGTACGACAGGGTGAGCGCTTGCAACCATTGGGACGAGTCAAACAAGCTCCGCAACGTTGTCTTCTACCTGAGGCAAGTCGCCCAAACTTGGTTTTTCAACCATGAGCGCGACTTCCCTGATTGGCCAGCATTTACTGCGCAGCTGCGACAGATATTTGGCACATCTGCTGGGCGCTCCGAAGTAGCGAAACAGAAGCTCGCTACACGCATCCAGGGAGCCGAGGAATCCTATACCTCTTACATTGAAGACGTTCTGGCTCTCTGCCGTCGCGCTCAGAGTCACATGCCCGAAGGGGAACGTATCCGCCATAACCTGAAGGGAATCAACTCCATTGCCTTTAAGCTGTTGTAGTCCAGAGCCCCACTTCAGTTACTGACATCATCACGACATGCCAACGCCTTGCCACGATCTGCGCCTTTCGTCTTCCACGCGCCTCCTGCGACGCTCCCCTTACCGACAACGACGAGTTGCGAGCGCTCATCCGCATCATTGTGCGAGAGGAGCTTCACGGCCATGGTGAAGCCAACACCGCCACTGCGTCTCTGCGCGCTCCTCCTCCCAATTTGCGCGAGATCATCAAAGAAGAACTGGCATACATGCCAAGTGTCACACATGCCCGGTCCCCTGCGCCTGTTTGTGCACCTTCTTACGCCGAGAATGCTTCGCGGCCTGCAGTCCTATTTCCATCTGCACCTGCCACCGTTGTCTGCGACCACCTGGCCTCGATGGCAGCGAAGGTCCCCGTACAACCATACGACTCTACCTGGCGCCCTTCCCGCCCAGTATGTTTCTACTGTGGCATACGTGGTCATATCTCTCGTTTCTGCCGCCGGCGCCAGCATGATGAACGACGTGGCTATTCCGCCTATGAGAGAGACTATGTGCCCAGATCGGACGCCTAGGTTCCAGGACCCTATATATCCTTGTCACGTCGCTCGCCCTCACCTCCGTTGTCCCAAAACATGTCCCGGTCTTCTCGCTCACCCCGTCGTCGTTCCCCGTCTCCGTTCCGCCGTACTTCATCGCCCCTGCGTCCTGCCTCCACTTCTTTCGACAACCATCCGGAAAACTAGACGCTGCAGTTTTTGGAGGAGAAACTGCTTGTTTGCGAACTGTCCCAATTCCTCCTGCTCACCCCACTAATTTACTCGCTGTTTCTGTGGAAGGTGTTTCTGTCGACGCTCTTATTGACGCTGGCGCCGCCACTTCTGTTATTCATCGCGCACTATGTTTCCGTCTACGAAAAGTGCAAACTCCGTATGTTGGTCCGGTCTTATGTGGCGCCAATGACAGTCCGATTTACCCTACCGGACAGTGTACTGCTCGTGTCCTCATCGACGGAATTTGCCATGATATACAGTTTACTGTGCTTCCGTCGTGCGCTCATCCGATCATCTTAGGCTGGGATTTATTATCAGCTGCATCTGCTGTCATTTCGTGCGGACAACCACTTATACATATTGTCACAAGACAGTGAAGGGGCTGCTACTGTCGGTCGGACGAAGACGACGGCGACGAAGTGGCCAGAGGCGCGCGACAGCCTTGCATTCGTCGCTGCTGCTTGTCCAAACCTTGTATATAGCCATACTCACTCCCTAAATAAACGTTATACCCGTAACATCTTTGGTGGAAGTGCTGGGTAAACCTGTCAACGTGCCGGCTCCGTCAACCAAGCACGGAACTTCGAAGCGGTCGCCGTCTTGGTTGCTCCGCGATGACCAGTGAAGTGTCGACGGTGCAGCAGCCACCGGCTCCTGTGATTCTTTTGCACCCACAAGACCCGGGAACCTTTTCTGGCACAGATGGCTTGGATGTCGAAGACTGGATCGACATGTACGAACGCGTCAGCAACCGCAACAGGTGGGACCCCACGGTTATGTTAGCCAACGCGATATTCTATCTGAAAGGGACGGCACGCGTGTGGTACCGGACGCATGAAGAAGATCTTACAAGTTGGGACGCTTGCAAGGCGAAGCTGCGTGAGTTGTTCGGCAGATCATTTGACCGACAGCAGGCCGCTAAAAAGGAGTTGGTATCTCGTATCCAGACGACCACTGAATCGTACATTTCGTACATGCAGGACGTCCTGGGCCTTTGTCGAAAAGTTGACGCACAAATGGCCGAAGATGACAAGATATCGCATATTTTGAAAGGAATAGCCGACGACGCGTTTAATCTACTGGTGTGTAAGGACTGTACGACGGTCGACGCCATAGTTAAGGAATGCCAGCGCTTTGAACAAGCGAAGAGTCGCCGCATCACCCGCCAGTTCCTTCGGCTACCTAACACTGCCGCCACATCATCATGCGAAGACCCACCGACACCTGTACCTGCTACAGCGTCAGAAGATGTAACGCGTATTGTCCGCCGCGAACTTGAAGCTCTAGCTCCTACGGCCGTTCTTCCAGACGTTCAATCAGCCAACCTGCCCACCGTGTCACTCATTAAAGCAGTCGTCCGCCAGGAGTTCGCGAACATGGGATTATCATCGGCCGTCTGTTCCATTCGTACATCCGAACGTACCCCTGCAAATGTCACCCAGAACCAGGTCTACTCTTCGCGCTAGAGAAACCCGGCTGACTGGAGGACGGCAGACGACCGACCCATATGTTTCAACTGCTCTCGCGTTGGACACATTGCCCGTCACTGCCGCAGTAGCTGGTCGTCGCCTTCAAACTGGAGCACTGGATCTTGGCGTCGTCCTGGAGGCAACATTCGACGGTTTTCCCCTCGCTCTGATCCACATGCTTCCGATGCTTCCGATGCCGCCGCTCCACACTCCAGGTTTAGCCGCTCACCGTCCCCACAAGGCCGTCGATCTCGATCGCCGCGACCATACCGGTCATCGTCCCCTGCACGGCCTAGCACCTACGCTCCCGAAAACTAAGCCGTGCAGCTCCCGGGGGTGACGCTGCATCAGTGACCCGATATACAAATCCTCTATTGACTGTACCTACGCGCCGAAACCTTCTGGACATTCAAGTGGACGACGTCACCGTTACGGCCCTCATAGACACCGGAGGGCAGATTTCAATAATGAGTGCTGCTCTCCGTACTCAGCTCCGCTAAGTGATTACGCCCGCAATTCAGAGCACAGTACGGGTCGCTGATGGCAGCTCGTCTGCCGTTCTTGGTATGTGCACCGCCCGAGTGTGCATTGCTGGCCATCAGACCATTGGTTTGTTTGCCGTGCTTGCGCAGTGTCCCCACGACGTGATCCTCGGCCTAGACTTTCTCTCGACGCACTCAGCCCTTATCGACTGCTCCACAGGTGTACTTCAACTGGAGCTCCCTTTCGACGCCCACGTACTATCGGACACTCCCAGCCGCTTATGTTCTGTCGAGTTCCTCCAATTGCCACCGCAAGCCTCCACGTACGTCCCATTAAGTCCCTCTCCTCCTGTGTGCGATGGTGAATACGTTGTTTCCCCGATTCTCGACGTGGTCCTGATGCACTCTGTCATTCTCCCGCACACTGTGGTTACCGTACGCGACAACAAAACCTGCCTGCCGCCTTTGAACTTTGGTCTTTCTACCCACGTGCTCCCTGCTGGCATCGCGCTTGCCACCATGTCGTCGTTGCAAGAATGCACGATTTCTGTGTTAGCCGACGGCCCTCGAACTGTTTCCGGCTCTCTCACAGCCACCTCGTCGCTATGTGCCAATTTCGAGAAAATGATATCAGCCGACCTTTCGCATACGCAAGCAGAAGATCTTCGCCGGGTCTTGCTGTCGTATTCCGATATCTTTGGTCTCGAAAATCGCCCTTTAGGCCAGACAACAGTTGTTCAACACTCCATCCACACCGGTGATGCTCAACCGGTTCACCGGCGCCCTTATCGCGTTTCCGCTGCGGAACGCGCCATAATCCAAAAGGAAGTCGATAAAATGCTGGCCAAGAACATCATCGAACCGTCCTCGAGTCCTTGGGCCGCTCCTGTTGTGCTGGTCAAGAAAAAGGACAACACCTGGCGATTTTGTGTTGACTATCGACACCTCAACAAGATCACGAAAAAGGACGTCTATCCCTTGCCCCGTATCGACGACGCACTCGACTGTCTTCACGGCGCCCAATATTTCTCATCTATTGACCTTCGCTCAGGTTATTGGCAGATTGCTGTTGACCCACTGGACCGCGAAAAAACCGCATTCGTAACTCCCGATGGCCTCTATCACTTTAAAGTGATGCCTTTCGGCCTTTGCAATGCGCCGGCCACATTCGAGCGCATGATGGATTCGCTTCTTCGTGGCTTGAAATGGTCAACCTGCTTGTGCTACCTTGACGATGTCATTGTATTTTCGCCAACATTTGACAGCCATCTTCAGCGCCTCTCCACCATTCTCGAGGTATTCCGCAATGCCGGTCTCCAACTCAACGCCTCAAAATGCCGTTTCGGACGCCGTGAAATAACCGTACTTGGCCATCTCGTCAACGCGACAGGTGTCCAGCCCGATCCTGAAAAGGTTCGCGCCGTGATGCATTTTCCTGTACCTTGTTCGGCCAAAGACGTACGCAGTTTTATAGCATTGTGCTCCTATTTCCAACGTTTTATTCGTAATTTCGCCGACATTGCGCGTCCCCTTACTGCGCTCCTCAAAAAAGACGTTGCTTTTACATGGGGCTCACCCCAAGCTGCTGCCTTTTCGGCGCTTATAGATGCCCTGACGACTTCCCCTATTTTGGCGCATTTTGATCCGACTGCACCGACGAAACTTCGCACAGATGCCAGCGGCCATGGAATCGGTGCCGTCCTCACTCAGCGTCAGAGCGGTCACGACTGTGTTATTGCGTACGCTAGCCGCCTCCTGTCCGCGCCGGAGAAGAATTACTCCATCACGGAACGAGAGTGTCTTGCTCTTGTCTGGGCTGTCGCCAAATTTCGTCCCTACCTGTTTGGCCGCACCTTTACCGTCGTAACTGATCATCACGCCCTCTGTTGGCTTTCTTCGCTCAAAGACCCTACAGGACGCCTTGGTCGTTGGGCTCTGCACCTCCAAGAATACTCGTTTTCAGTGGTGCACAAGTCCGGTCAGCTTCATCAAGATGCCGACTGTCTCTCACGGCATCCCGTGGATTCCCCTGACGTCTCCGAGCAAGACACCAACGCCTGCGTCTTGTCTATCTCGGACCTCGTTAATATACGGGACGAACAACGCCACGACTCGGCTTTACGGTCTATCATCGACAGTCTCAACTCCGCCACACCCGACCCTTCCCTCCACTTGTTATTCCTTCAGGACGGCACCTTATACCGCCATAATACGCATCCTGAGGGCCCTGAACGCCTCCTTGTCGTGCCTGCCCATCCGCAGTCAGATGTCCTTCGCCAGCTTCCCGATGAGCCCACTGCAGGTCACCTTGGTGTCACCCGCACTTATGATCGCGTCAGGCGCCGTTTCTTCTGGCCTGGTCTCTATCGCTCCGTCCAACGATATGTCGCTAGCTGCGACAAATGCCAGCGCCGCAAGAGGCCAGCTATGTTACCTGCCGGTCTGCTTCAACCTATGGACATTCCCGCCGAACCATTCTTTCGTGTTGGCCTCGACCTTCTTGGTCCCTTTCCAACCTCGACATCAGGCAACAAGTGGGTCGCCGTAGCCACCGACTACCCCCCCCCGGTAGTGTCACAAGACAGTGAAGGGGCTGCTACTGTCGGTCGGACGAAGACGACGGCGACGAAGTGGCCAGAGGCGCGCGACAGCCTTGCATCCATCGCTGCTGCTTGTCCAAACCTTGTATATAGCCATACTCACTCCCTAAATAAACGTTATCCCCGTAACAATATTGTCAGGTATCAGTTCCGTATCAGTAAAGTTGTTCCGCCGCGCTGACCCAGAGATGCCGGAAGCAAAGAAAATCCGCCATCTGATGCGAGGCGTCAAGGAACAACTTTTCGCCGGTCTTCTTCGGAACCCGCCGACAACCGTTGCAGAATTCATCTCGGAAGCTACGTCCATCCAACAAGCACTGCAACAACGTTGCCGACCCTTCGATCGCCCAAGCAACGTCTCGAGCAACGTTTTTGCTCTGTCTGCCGCAATGAGCTTCGTGAGCTCATCCGGGAGGTTGTTCGCGAAGAGATTCGCAACCTCCTTGTGACCCCGCAGGAGTCAGTCGGGGCTTCTGTAGCAGAGGTTGTGCGACAATAAATCAGGCAGGCCTTCTCGTTGCCCGAATCCCTACCGGACCAACGTTCTCTGAGCTACGCATCGGATGTTCGTCATGCTCCTCCAGCAGCAACCTACAACTCATCACCAATGGCTCGTCCTTTCAACGAGCCGCCATCCCCGCCGTACAATGCGCAGCCACTGACCCCGCAACCTAGTGTACCTGTGGAAACATCGGCCTACTTCCCTCCGCAGGCAGCTGCAGCTTGGCCGCAGAGGACGCCCACAAGTCGACCATTTGTTCGCAGGACGGAAATGTGGCGCACCGTCGACCGCCGTCCTTTGTGCTTTCATTGCGGAGAAGCCGGCGACGTTTACCGTTTTTGCCCGTATCGTGACCCCGGATACCAGAGCTTTCCACCCACCTTTCCTCGAGTTCGCTTCGAAAACAGGCGCTACAGTGACGACGTTGCTCCACAAGGACATCCATTCACTCGTCGAACCCGCTCTCCGTCACCTGCACCGAGCTCTTCGCCGCAAGGTCGCAGTTACGCCGCTGTAGTCAGGGGCGGCAGGTCCCCTAGGCCTCGTCGAGGAAACGAACAGAAGCGACCTTTGGGGGGGGGAGGTTGCCGACCGTCTAAATGCTTCAACACCCCCAACACTATCTGTGCAATCGGACAATATGCCTCTGCCGACCCCAAGGGAAGTCGTAAGTGCCGACCTCACTGTTTTCATAGACGGACAACCAGTAACCGCGTTAGTAGATACTGGGGCTGATTTCTCAATAATTAGCCAGAAACTCTCCGATAGCCTTAATAAAGTCAAGACATCATGGACTGGTCCCCACATAAGAACGGCGGGAGGTTAATTGATGACCCCTACAGGCAAATGCACGGCCAGAATTAATATTGGTAGCTCGACGTTTGTTGCAACTTTCCTTATATTGCTGGAGTGCTGCAGAGACGTGATACTGGGAATGGATTTCCTGCACGAATACGGCGCTATTATAAACATGCCGGACAGGTCGGTCACGTTTTGGATGAACGCAGATTTGGCCGTACTCTGTGACGATCAGCGACGTGAGCATTTACGTATATTCGATGACGATGTGACCATCCCTCCGCACTCAAGCGCTCTTTTGCCTGTAACATGCGACTCGCCAAGGTGCTCCAACATGATCGCCGAACAAATTTCTGGTCTGCTGTTTAGTCATGGCGTATCAGTTGCAAGAGGTGTAGTTGACATTACTCGCGGACAGACGGACGTCCTACTAACAAAATTTAGTCCTGCACGCCGACATCTTACAAGAGGTATGGCAGTCGCGTACGTGGAAGAGCTGAATGAGGTTACCGACTACATGACTGTTGAACAAGACGATTCTCCCGGTCTGCTGAACGTGCCTCTATCCATTGATGTCGGCCCAAGTTTGCTACCTAAACAGAAAGAAAGACTCCGCGAGCTTATTGATGAGTTTCGGACCTGTTTCTCTTCGACGTCCAAAGTTGGCCAAACGCCACTGACCAAACATCGAATTATCACAGACGAAACAGCCAGATCCATACGGCAAAACCCATACCGAGTGGCAGTGCGAGAACGCGAAGCGATAGAAAACCAGGTACAGAAAATGCTTCAAGATGACGTTATTCAGCCTTCGAAAAGTGCTTGGGCATCGCCGATAGTGTTAGTCAAAAAGAAGGATGGCAGCTTGCGCTTCTGCGTCGACTACCGCAAACTCAACCAGGTCACTAAGAAGGACGTTTACCCGCTACCCCGCATAGACGATTCTCTCGATAGACTACGGCATGCACGCTATTCCTCGTCGATGGATCTAAGAAGCGGCTATTGGCAAATAGAAGTAGACGAAAGAGACCACGAGAAAACAGCATTCGTGACACCTGATGGCCTCTATGAATTTAGGGTACTTCCCTTCGGCTTGTGCTCCGCGCCGGCAACATTTCAGCGGCTAATGGACACCGTTTTATCAGGACTCAAGTGGCAAACATGCTTAGTATATCTAGACGATGTGGTTGTATTCTCTGCGACATTTGACGAGCACTTCAGGCGACTACCTGCTGTTTTTCAAGCCATACGGTCCACCGGTCTCACGCTTAAGCCGGAAAAATGCCATTTTGGCTTCGAAGAGCTACTTTTTCTAGGCCATGTTGTCAGTAATGATGGGGCACGGCCTGATCCGGAAAAGATAGCTGCCGCTGAACATTTTCCTGTGCCATCCGACAAAAAGGCAGTGAGACAATCTTTAGGCTTATGCGCATATTACCGGCGCTTTATTCAGAACTCTTCACGCATTGCGTCGCCGTTGACACGCCTCACCAGAGAAGACGTAGCATTCGTATGGGATAAAGATCAGCAGAAAGCATTTGACGAGCTACGGCAACGCCTTCAAAATCCACCGGTCCTGGGACACTACGATGAAGACGCCCCGACAGTAGTTCACACCGATGCCAGCAATATCGGCTTAGGGAGCTGTACTTGTCCAGTGGCAAGACGACGCTGAAAAAGTAATAGCTTATGCAAGTAGAAGCCTTTCGCGCACAGAAGAAATTATTCCACCACAGAAAAAGACTGTCTTGCGGTGGTTTGGGCGGTGATCAAATTTCGCCCATATTTGTACGGCCGCTCGTTTCATCTTGTCAGTGACCACCACTCACTTTGCTGGCTGACGAACTTCACCCATCAGGACGAATGGCGCGCTGGAGCCTTAAACTTCAAGAGTTCGACATGACTATTGTGTACTAGTCGGGAAAGCGGCATACGGACGCTGACTGCCTTTCTCGTGCCCCATTCAAACCTGCAAGTACAGAAGATGACGACGCTACAGCGTTTGTTTCGGTTGTCAACACGACTACGCTTGCATAGCAGCAACGCGAAGCAGCATAATTGGAGCCCATTATTGGCTTCCTGGAGGGTCGCACTTCTACTCTGCCAAAACGTTTTGGAAGAGGACTTCCATCGTTTTGCTTACGCAACGACGTCCTCTATAAAGTGAACTTTTCTCCGAACGGCAGCCCCTACTTGCTCGTCGTCCCACCATCTCTCAGGAATGAAGTATTGCAGGCATGCCATGATGAAGCAACATCTGGCCATTTGGGCTTCACACGAATGCTCTGCAGAGTGAGACAAAAGTATTACTGGCCAAGATTGACGGCGACCGTTCAACAGTAAGTCCGTACATGCCTTGATTGCCAGCGGCGGAAAGTGCCAGCCGTCAAACCAGCAGGCTTCCTCCATCCTATCGAAGTACCCAGAACTCCATTTGCACAAGTCGGAATGGATCTGCTATGGCCATTTCCAACTTCTGCTACGGGACACCGATGGATTATCGTAGCCACGGACTATCTCACGCGCTACGCCGAAACCAAAGCTCTGCCGCGGGGAACGGCCAGTGAAGCAGCTCGATTTTTTATAGAGAATGTCGTACTGACACATGGCGCCCCCACTATATTAATAACTGACAGAGGAACTGCATTCACAGCCGAGCTATTGGGCACAGTTTTAAGACTTAGTGGCACATCTCATCGGCAGGCAACGGCGTACCATCCCCAAACGAATGGACTCACGCAGCGCCTCAGTAAGACACTTGCGGATATGCTTTGCATGTATGTTGATGTGGAGCATAAAAACTGGGACGTGATATTGCCATATCTCACTTTTGCATACAATACGGCTCAGCAAGAGACAACGAGGATGACACCGTTCCGCCTTCTCCGCGGTCGCGATGTCACAACCATGCTCGACGCAATGTTGCCGCATGAACATGGATGCGATGGCGTCGAAACTGATGCTTACTACATCACTCAGCGTGCTGAAGAAGCCCGACAACTTGCACGCATACGTATTCGTCGGCAGCAGGAGTACGATGCTGGGCGCTATAACCTTCGCCACCGAAGAGTCTCCTACGAGCCTGGAGAGAGAGTTTGGGTCTGGACTCCTATTCGCCGTCGTGGCCTTTCAGAGAAACTACTGAGGCGGTACTTCGGTCCGTATAAAGTCATACAACGTCTCTCTGATGTCAACTATGAAGTCGTTTCCGATAGTCCACATTCCTCAAGGCGTCGACGGCGTACACCGGAGATTGTGCACGTCGTCCGGATGAAGCCTTATTTGTCCGAATGAAATCACTGCAGCATACGCGTGGACAGATCCTGGCGTCGTCACGATAAAGCATCGGGACGATGCTTTCTTAGAAGGGAGGCAATCTCACGACCAAAGAAGACAATGAAGGGAGTGACACGAGCGCAAGCATCTCGCTCTCCGAAGAAGATAAAGTTGGCGCGGACAATTATTGTTGGGCCTTGAATATAAAGCCTGTGTTGTTGTCGCACCACCGTCGTTCTGTGTGCCGTTCTTCGCATCTTGCCACAATATTACGGAAACCGAGCTCTGTGACGCTGCCGATTCCTCACCGCCCCATCTTGTCACAGCGGCAGATTTTGTTCTTCCACCCGGCCAAGCCCGCATTCTCACCATTACATCTAGCGAAAATATCGACGGCGACGCAGTGGTTTCCCCTTCTCAGCGCTGCATTTTTCGGGGAATCGCCATCGCTTCTTGTCTAGTGCGTTTCTCACGCGGCTGCGCCAGTCTGACCGCCTACAACACGACGTCAGAGCCACTTCTGCTGCCGGAGGGGTCCACTGTTGCCATGCTTATCGACGCAGCACCAGTATGTGTCGTCACTGCTTCGCCTGTTTCCTTCTTCGCCGAGTGTACGCCCACGGACGGTTCACCCAGTGCTCTCAGCGCCACTGTGAGTTCAGATCTGAGCCCAACTCAGACTGATGCCTTCCTGACCCATCTTAAGGAAACACCAACCTTGCTTTGACGTGTGTTCGGATGGCTAGGGTAAAACAACCGTGGCCGCTCATCACAGCGAAACCGACGGATTCCGCCTCATTCGTCGCCGCCCTTACCGTGTATCGTCTGCTGAACGGAAAGTTATAGAAGACTAAGTCAACGACATGCTCGCATGGAAGGTTATAAGGCCTTCAGCAAGCCCTTGGTCGTCTCGTGTTGTCCTAGTCAAAAAAAGGACGGTTCGGTACGCTTTTGCGTCGATTATAGGGCACTAAACAAAATTACCCGTAAGGACGTATATCCTATGCCCGGTATTCATGATGCTTTGGATACCTTACAAGGTGCCGAATACTTTTGGAGCCTCGACTTGCGTTCTGGATATTGGCAGATCCCGATGTATGAGCCCGACAAAGAGAATACGGCGTTTGCAACACCTCATGGCCTTTTCGAATTCAACGTAAGGCATTTTGGTCTGTGCGCCAGCCACATTTGAACGAATGATCGACACCGTACTACGCGGCCTCAAATGCAAAACCTGCCTATGTTACCTGGACGACATTGTCATCTTTTCGTCCAGCTTCTCCCAGCACCTAGAACGTTTAGACGACGTTCTCACGTGTCTAGCCAAGGCCGGATCTCCAGCTGCAATACTAAGAAGTGTCGATTTGCGAGCCGCAGTATCAAAGTATTAGGTCACAGTGGTCAGCAAGAACGGCATTGAGCCAGATCCCGACAAGGTCGTTGCTGTACAGCATTTCCAACACCAACCACACCTAAAGACCTTCGCAGCTTTCTCGGATTAGCGTCGTACTTCCGCCGCTTTGTCCGTGGCTTCGCGACTATCGAAGCTCCTCTTCATAAACTCCTGACCACGACCACACCTTTTACCTGGACGGATGAATGCGAAGCCGCCTTTCAGACCCTCAAGCGATGCCTCACATCAGGACCAGTGCTTCGTCACTTTGATCCCACAGCCTCTACTATCCTCCACACTGACGCAAGTGGACATGGAATAGGCACTGTCCTGCTGCAGCGGAACCACGCGTCTGAAGAGCAAGTCGTGGCCTACGCGAGTCGTACTCTTTCTCCTGCTGAGCGAAACTATACTATCACCGAACAAGACTGTCTCGCCATCGTATGGTCCATACAAAAGTTTCCCCCTATTTATATGGCCGCCAATTCACAACTGTGACTGACCACCATGCTCTGTGTTGTTTCTCCTCCTTGAAGAATCTGTCCGGACGCCTCGGCCGTTGGGTTCTGCGTTTGCAGGAGTACGACTACACTGTCACATATAGTACGACTACACTGGCACATATAGGTCTGGCAGGCAACATCAAGATGCTGACGCTTTATCTCGTTGCCCCCTGTCGCCAAATGCCCCTATCTCACCTTCCCTCCGTTCGGCACCACCCAGCCAACCGACCACAACCATGGCCCCGGTACGGTTCGTGACCTCGGTCGACGTTCTGTCCTCAGAAGACCTCGCCTCCCTCCTACGTTCAGATACTTACTGCCGCACAATTATCGACCAGCTCACTGGCTAATCCCGTCCTCCCAACAGCCGCTTAAGACGACAACTGGCACGGTTTAAACTTCATGATGGCTCATTAATGCGGCAAGTTTACCACCCTACCGGTCACCGATGGGTCCCAGTCATCCCTCGCTCACTTCGACTGCAAATTTTATTTTCACGATAACGCAACGGCTGGCCACTTAGGATTTCATAAAACCTACGACCGCATTAAGACTCGCTGTTTCTGACCTGGCCTGTGTACTAGTGTTGCCAAGTACGTCAGTTCGTGTGCGTCATGCCAACGTCGAAAACGTTCGACCTCTCTTCCCGCCGGCCCTTTGCAACCATTGCCGTGCCCGTCCGTTCCCGTTGAATTTGTGCGCATCGACTTATACGGACCCCTTCCGCTTACACCCGCGGGTCACCGCTGGATTGTCACTGCAGTGGACCATCTCACTCGCTACGCTGAGACGGCAGCTCTTCCTTCTGGTGCGGCCTCTGAAGTCGCCGAGTTTGTCCTGCAAGCCATTATCTTGCGCAATGATGCGCCTCGTGTTCTTCTAAGTGACCGTGATAAGACATTTCTTTCCCATGTTGTTGCTGAAGTCCTGCAAGCCTAAACACCATTCATAAGACCACCTCTCTGTACCATCCCCAGACAAATGGTCTTACCGAGCGTGTCCATCGAATTCTGTCGGACATGATCTCCATGTATGTGAAAGACGACCACACAAACTGGGACACTATACTTCCTTTCGTCACGTTTGCATATAATACTGCCGTTCAACGCACAACAAACTACAGCCCCTTTTTCCTCGCGTACGGCCGTGCACCGTCTTTTGTTTTGGACACCACCTTTCTCTCTACGCCTTCTGTTCCATCCACATCTCTACCAGAGGAGTTCGCCGCCCGCGTCGCCCACTGCCGCGAAATTGCGCGCGCCCACACCGCGACCATTAAGGACAAGAGGAAAGTCCGTTATGATACAACCAGTCGTGCCATTTTGTTCCGAACAGGCGACGAAGTGCTCCTGTGGACACCTGTTCGAGTGCCAGGGCTATGTGAAGAATTTTTTCTCAGGTATCACGGCCCATATACCGTGCTTGAAAGAACATCTGCCGTGAACTATCGCGTAGCTCCTGTTACCTCGGTTACTGACCGCTGTTGCCGCAGCACTGAAATTGTGCAAGTCTCTCACCTGAAGCCGTATCTTCGGCGTTCCGACCGATTCGGACTCGCTGCCTTACCGGCCGCTTTCGTGAGGGGGGGAAGTTAGTGTGAGCGCTAACTGTGCAGTTCATCATCGTCTTCATGTGTATATACCCATCCTCATAATCATCATCATTTCGTCGGGTTGGTGTTCGTGGGCTGTCTCACGCTGTGTGACAATAGAAGAGCTCTGCCTTCGTTCCGGGCGTCGTATCACATTATATATAAACAAACATTACGTCCCTAATCGCTAATTTACTGTGTCATGTCTCGTACCAGCATTTGCGCACATGTCTTAATTTTCTGCTGCGTCTAACTAGACATTTTATTGCGTTAGCATCGTGTCATGTGTCCTTTTCGTGTGGCTGTCATTTCGACGCGGTCATCAATTATGCGTCTAATCCAACTAGCCCCGCTCTCCGCCGCGATAACCTTAAAGCCGATACACAATCAACGTTATTGCCCATGCGTATGGCGTATTTCCTGTTGAACAAACTTGCGGTTGCATAAGGCCTATCTCAAAATATATATATATATATATATATATATATATATATATATATATATATAGTACAATCATGCGCTAAATATAAACACGTTTCAAATAAATACATGTTAAATTTTGCTCGCACATTTAATTTCGTGAAATCCAAATAATTAGTCCCTCGGACACAGTGCATTTTGTTTTTACTAATTGGATCCGGGATAAACAAAATATGCTGCGCTCCATCATCGTTAACATCATCGTCATGAGCCTACTTAATATAACCACTGCAACATGAAGGCCTCTCCTAACTATCGCTAATTACACCGGTCTCGCGCTAGCTAATTCCAAATTGCGCCTGCATATTTCCTCATTTCTTTAACCAGCCAAATTTTCAGCCAGGCTAAACTGCGCTTCCCTTCCTTTGGTACCCATTCTGTAACTCTAATTGCCTAAATGTTAACTGCCCTACGCAATACATAGCCATGAAAGCTCCATTTCTCCTAATATCAACTAGAATGTCGGCTACCCCCATTTGCTCGCTGATCCAAACCGTTCTCTACGTGTTTGTTATAGTTAAGGCTAACGTTTTTTTTTTTCTTTCCATCGCTCTTTGCACGGTTCTTACGTTGATCTCCAGCTTCATTGTTAGGCTCTGTTAACTTTCTGCCCCATATGTTAGCACCAGTAGAATGCAATGATGGTACGCTTTTCAACGACAGTGGTAAACTTCCAGTCAGGATTTCGGTAATACCTGACGTATGCAGTCCAGCCATTTTTTTATTCTACCGTAAATTTCCTTCTCATGGTCAGGGTCTCCTTTGAGCAATTCCCCCAGATAAACATACTCCAGCACAAACTCTATCTAGAGGCTCTGGCGATTCTGAATTATTGTTCCCTCTCCAGGCTATTGAAAATTATCTTTGGCTAATGTATATTAATCTTCAACCCCACTTTTACACTTTCTCGGTTAAGGTCATGCATCACTTGCTGTAATTCGTCCCCAGTGTTGCGGAACAGGACAATCTCATCTGCAAAACGAAGGCTGCTGAGATATTCGCCATTGATTTTCTCTCCTAAGCCTTCCCAGTCTAATAGCTTGAATACCCTACGAATACTTCAGTGTGTTGATATCAAAACCCAAAGTGGCAAGCGATATATTACTGTAACGTCTTTAGAATGGAGTTTTGCGGTCTGCTGACAATGGTTCGCTACGTTGCTTATCAAGTTCCCAGATGGAAACGACAGCCGTTCAAAACAGTGTATTTTTCGGAAGCGTACTTCAAGCAGCTGTGTTATATATTTTACACTAGCAGACAGTTCTCGCCCCGGACTCCCTACGCTGCTGGTTATCCCTGCTCCAATTTTCCTCCACCTCAAACTGCTGATGTACGTGAGAACGATACACTGGCGCTCGGCACCGGGCCGCAGACTGCTCACCTTCTGTTAAATTAAGTCATGCATTATTGCACTGATTAAAATAGCATATGAGCTATAGTTAGGGGAGATCCAATCTAATGCTAGGCATCACTCAATCTTGGGGTCACTACTCATACCGGCTATTAGAGGACAAGACCTGTAAGCGATAAACTGTATGCCGTTACATGTGCCTTCCTCGGCCCTTTAGGCATTGACCATCATAGAGACTTCATAGGACATGACCTTTAGTATTAGCACCTGATGAATCAATTATGCACAAAGCCAACACTCTGCGTCCATTAAAGAATTAAGTGTTCGCTGTAGACTCTCAATTCACGCCGCACGCTCCATACAATTAGCTCCGCCATTATAACGTGTGCACTTTTGTTCTCTGCTCACAATATCTTCCTGAATAAATAAATATTATTGTGCCTATAGCTTGCTGGCTAACTTCTCGTTGTGTTTACTCTTTGAGCCATAACATCGCACTTATGAGCGAATTCTTATGTGAGCACACGGAATGAAACGTAACAACATATGTCGCATATAGAATGCAACCGCTGTTCTGGAAGTGTTGATTATCAGCCAAGGAGTTAGGGCTACGCAAAATAGAAGAGTCCGAAATGACAAATTGTAAGAGAAGTGTCACAAATTACCCCCCCCCCCCCCCCCCCCGTTAGGCTAGGCCTGCTCCTTTCTTACTTTACCCTGATGGCCTGCCTTTTCTTTGTATTGAGATAGCAATTATATGGACGCTTTAAGCGCATTTTTACCGTCGCTGCCGTCGTCGCAGTGAGGTTCCGTGTAAATTCCAACGGCGATAAAACCATCGCTGCGCGCCGTCCGCTGCGTGTGGGAGTGAAAGCATGCGAAGGTGAGCCAGCAACCGCAGCCTAATCTCGCGCACGCGAAAGAGGAAGGCGGCCGGACGCGCGCGCGGTCTTCGTTCGCGCGCGAGGCACGCGGAAGAGGCGACGCAGACGGTCGGGGGGTGCGTTCAGCTGATGCGGCTACTTCTCACGGAGCTGCCGCGCGGGCGCCTATCTTGAAAGCGATCTGCGATGGGTACAAAGTGCATGCGCCGAGTGCCGGTATAGCTTCGTATGCGCTGTGCTTTCGACGTTCAGCTAGCGAGAGCCAGCGCGAAAATCAGCGAAAATCTAATTTCTCGCTGCCGCTGGCGCACTTTCTCACTCCAGCGTTTTGACGAGTTTCCGCGGCCATCGAGCGAGATTTTTTCATGTTTTCCTGTGCGTGCGTCACACCGTGCTTGTTTATTTAGTTAGCAAGCGAATATTTACAACCTTACACGGTCGATAAAACTACTATCTTTACTTCGTATGGCTTGTCCAATAATTTGCTATTGCAATCGATGCTGCCACTTTAGGGCGAAACTGCGACTTTCTTCACTGCGTTGGCATATCTACCGTCGCGATAGATGCCTTATCTATGTTCTATGGCCCCTTACACACATCCACGGCTTGGAGTCAGGACAATAAAAGTGGAAGGAGGAAACAAATGTGAAGTCAATGTATTTCTCTCTTTCGTCAGAGGTGTCCATCAGGCGATCGTATTCAGTAGTCAAAAGAGAAGCTGTTTTTCTTTGTATGATGAATGCTTACCGAAAAATAGTCAGACTTTATTGCTACAGCCATCACACTCGATGCTATTAGCTACTGCCAGCAGCATTATCAGAAAAGGGACAACTAAAGTGTAGCCTTTAAACCTTACACCTGTGACTATCGCATACGGAGGTTAAGAGAAAACATGGCGGGGTCGTTTTGTTCTCCGTGTTTAAACAGTTTGCTATTAAAATGAGCGTAATATCAGTGTTAACTTTATTTCTTGCTTTCATTTGCAGTGGCCTTGTTAATATGTGTCTACAATGAGTTGTTTGCAACAACCCATGATTGATTATGTTACACTATTGATTAGGTACGGTGTATGATTAATGACATTGCTGAAATGTAATGTTGACTAGCACATGTTAATGTTGAATTAATTTCTCAAGCTAATAAAGTAGACACATGTCGGAATTTCATTCAGTGTTTTTATCAAACTAATTACGTTTGTGAAACCAAATAGGCCTACTGTAGTTTCATTCCGTGGGAATTACCTAGGGGAGCGTGGTCCCTCGTCATCGGGCCTTAAAAAAACTCTTAGCCCAACCTTACTCGGTTTAGAGTGTATGTTGTGAATCGAAATAAAAAGTTTCGCTTTTGTTTTTGTTGGTTTGTTGAGGCTGCCGTTCCCGTTACGTTGATGATGCACGCCTTTGTTCTGTCACCGTCCTGAGGGCACCTCCTCATCCTCAGCTTTGCCCTCACTAAAGGACCAAGAACACAAGGGATGGTTTGCATTCATGTCCCCGTTTCCACCATCTTAGTGCAATAGCACGTCGAGACGCTGAGTAAACAACAAACGTGACAGCACGACAGGCCTCTCTTGCCCCGCACAAGAAATAGGTAATGGTGACAATGCAGCGAAAAACTCTCACCACGTCAAAAAGCGGAACAATTTCCGTGTGATAAGAGAGTGCACTGACATCAGCGTGTCGGCCGGATTGGCGTAGAAAGACGGTGAGAAGCTACGTTCATGACGTCACGTGGTAAACTCTCTATACTGCCCACCACCACCACAGAGGTTCGAACTCACTCATGTGGTGATGTGCAGCCGGAAGCACATCACCACAGGAGCGCTTTGGCGAATAGCAATTTGTGCGATATTTTCCACACCACACCTACTTTGAGAGTATCGGTGTATCGGATTTCGTCTTGCACGGAAACGGTCACAAATCTACAGAAAGTCGTTACAACCCTAGAACTAAGGCTGGACGACCTTGAAAATTGCTCTAGACGATCAAACCTAATTGTGTATGGTGTGATAGAAGAGGACAAAGAAAACGAAGACGCGCTAGAACTTGCAGTAAACGAAACAATTGTCAAAAAGTCCTCAAACTTGAAGCTGTAAGTATCGAACGTGTTCATTGATTAGAAAGGCCAGATACCACTAAAACAAGACCAATAATTCTTAAACTTCTCGATTTTAGGGACAAAAACAAAAATCTTGAGAAGTTGTTTCAAATTAAAGGGATCAGGTTTTTCGATTTCCGAAGATTTCTCAGCTCGCGTAAGAGATTTAAGAAGAAAATTATTTAATTCTGCCAAATCAAGGAAAGAATGCAGTGACAAAGTGAATCTAATTTATAATAAACTGAGAATAAATGGCGATATGTTCTACTGGGATGAGGAAAATAATAGTATACCCTCTTTGAAATCTGGTCCCATCAATTCTGATCAAAAAAAAAAAACCCACCGCGGCCCTCGAAGTGCACTGACATCAGCGTGGCGGCCGCCTGCGTTCCCGCCGAACTTGATATCCCAGTTATCCTATTTGAAACATAAACGCCTGCAGCATATTGAAAAAAACTGATTCCCTTGAAGCCTTCCTTCTTACATATGAACCAGACTTTCTAACACTAACAGAAACTTGGCTAACAGCTGATATTAAAGATCTTGAGATAGCCCCACCGAACTATGCCATCATCTGGAAAGACCGGACGACACGAGGCGGAGCCGTGGCCATTCCAGTAAAGGGAATCCCGTTTTCAGTGTTACCCGATGTGGCGGACGTTGAGGCTATCTTTTGTAAGCTGTGTTTCACGTCTCGCACTGTAGTCGTGGGCTAGGGTTTATCGTAGTACTTCTTCTGGCCTCGACACATTGCGCCGGTTGCATGAATACACGGAGAGAGAGAGAGAGAGAATAAACTTTAATCCTAAAGAGCACGCGAGCGTGGGTAGCTCCTCCGCTCTGCAGTGGGTGGTCCCCTCAGTCCAGGAGTCCAGCGGCCTTAGCTGCCCTTCTCGCTTGACTGACCAGGTTGAGCTGCTCCGTCGAGTCGGAGCAGGACAGCTCTGCCTCCCATTGCCGTGTAGTAGGGTGTGTTATGGGTGTTAGCTGTGGTGTGCTTGCGCAAGCCCATACCATGTGGTAAAGTGTTGCACATTGATCACAGTGTGGACACTTATAGGAATACTGCGCAGGGTGTGTGGCGTGGTAAAGACTCAAATGTGGATATCTGTTTGTTTGGAGTTTTCGCAATATTACGGCTTCCTCTCGCGTCAGAGCATTATGAGGTGGAGGTAGTGTTCTCCGTGAAAGGCGATAGTGTTGTAGGATGTGAGTGTAGGTTAATGGTACGGGCTCTGGTTGGAACTGCTCGGCGCGGTCATCTCGCGGCTCCCGGTGTGCATGCACTCGGGCATAGGCGTGTGCCGGCTGATTGCCGCGCAAGGACTCATGCCCCGGAGTCCACACGATTTGTATGTATGGTGGCAGCTGGTGCGCTCCATTGCGATGTGCAGCCCTGGAAATTTTGGCCCTGGAGTAATTTCTGCATGCTCTCTGAGAGTCCGTCAGAACTATGACGCAATCCCACTGCGGTCTCGTCGTGATGGCTAACGCTATCGCTAGTTCATCTGCCTCCGCAGCGCTCACTCTAGAAACCGACGATGCATTTATTTCGGTCCCGTGATTGCCGACTACGCTGGTGACGAATGCGGTGGTTCTTGCGGTGCTGGCCGCGTCTACGTACAAGACATTGGGTTGATTTCCATACTTTCTCGCGAGCGCTTGCGCTCGGGCTTGTCTCCGTCCGATGTGGAAGTTTGGGCGCATGTTCCTGGGAATCGGTGAGACGTGCATAGTTTCTTGTATTCGTGTTCGGATTTTGGTCAGTGCGCTGGTTTCCGTACGGAATATTCAAGACGTCCCAAGACGCAGCGTCCCGATATTGTGCGTAGTAGTCTTTCCTTCTGGCTTACCAGGTGGGCCTCTATGATTTCCCGTGCGTTGTTGTACACCCCTGTCTCCTCGAGGCGAAAAGTAGCCGTTCCGGGTGGGAGTCCAAGCGCTTGCTTATACGCCTTGCGTATCAGCCAGTCGAGTACCTTCACTTCCGCGTTCCTTAAACTTAAATACGGCGCCGAGTACGTAATGCGGCTCACAATCAAAGCCTGCACTGATCGAATAAGGTCCTGTTCCTTGAGTCCCCTCTTCCTGCTGGTAATTCGTTGAATCATGCGCAAGATCTGCGTTGTCGTGTGTTGTAGCTTCTGTATGGCGTATCCTCCGCCCCCATCCTTTTGTAAGTGTAAGCCGAGGATCCGAAGTCTGTCTACCTTGGTAATCTCTCTAGGACCTATTCGCAGGTGGATGGTTGGTGCCGGGGCTGTTGATCGTCCTCGTGAGCGCTTCTCGATTATGAGGAGCTCCTACTTCTCCGGCGCGCATTGCAGTCTGCATGTCTCCGTATAGCTTGAATCATGAATACACGGAGCAATATGCATCAGGGTCGAGATTAATATTCGTAGGTGATTTTATTGCTCACGAAGTGAACTGGCAGACAATGCAGTATTATTCACCCTGTGCGGATGTATTATTTTATTTTATGTTATCCTTCAGCCTCACTCAAATTGTAACTGAACTTAGAGCACTGCACGGGCCGATTTTTTCAGGCCGGGCCCGGCACGCGCACGTTATTACATTGGGCTGCCCACCCGAGACCGACCAAAAGTTTTATGGCAAAACCCGGGCCCGGCCTAAATAATCTACGTTACCCGCCCGGCCCAGCCCGCCAACCCCTTACCTTAGGCCCGAGCCAGGCCCGCGCCCAACTCGAAACCGGCCCGAACCCGACCCGAGACCGAAAAAGATCACCGATGTGGCAATAAAAAAATAAGGAATAGAATGAAAGGAATTTATTCTTAAGGCATAAATACATGTCATATGCGATTATGAACACCATTTGAGCTGTCTAAACGCAAATACCGGCGCGCGAAATAGTACGAATCACCCTGCCGAGCAGTATCGCCAGCTGTTTCCAACGGCGCGACCTTGATGCGGCTCAATCCACTTCTATCGCAGCACCGCCACAGTATTTTTCTACGTCGGGCGCCTCACTGCAAAGCATGCGCCGTGCCAGCCGCTCATCCCACTCAACCGTATTCTAGTACACTCTAGCCGAAGCGCAGCCACGATCGGTCGTGAGCGCAGCGCATGAATGGTTTAAATGGAGCAAGAAAGCTCCTGGTTCGTCCATGGTGCAGCGTAATGCGCTGCTGCTAGGCGGCCGGTTGAGAACATGCGTGCAATCATGGATGGACCCAGTGCCATATTTCAGCCGCGTGTCGAATTATCTTACTCACCAGTCATAGTTTTACCAATTCGCCTTTGAAGAATCAGCAAGTCGCGAACGGGCTTACACCGCGCTGAAAGCATTAATTAAATTGATTTAGGTAAGGAATACAAGGGCATCCTTTAGTTTGAGGCGACTTCAGTGTTTCTGGACATTTCCATTCTGTTCCAACAGCGTCAAATACGACGGAAGAAGAAAAGGGAAGTACACAGAAGTAGCACTGCTAGCTTCCAGCTGCGCCGGGGCAAAAACAGGTTTTTCAGAGTCGAGACGCGCGAGGATAACTCGCTGCACGTTACATACACACCTCCAGAAAGGGTAAGCCCGAGCCCGTGACTTTAGGGTAAGCCCGAGCCCGTGCTGTGCTCTAACTGAACCTACACGTGTACAGGGATCCAGCTGTTTCATACTAGATTTATTATTCCTCAACAATCACTTTATAAATGAAAAAAACTAAATTAAGCTTACTCGATGGCATTTCTGATCACAAGATCACCTTTTGCACTGTACCCCTTCATGACACCCTTATTCCTCAACAAATCGTCGCATGCCCTGACTACAGTAAAGCTAACGGCACTAGTATACTTGATTACCTGATTAATGAATATGACTCGTTCCTGCAACTTTCACTTAACAGCAGTACGGACATTGATACCTTGTGGCTCGCGTTTAAAGTGATTATATTTCACTCTATAACCAATTACATACCAACTGGAAGAAAGAAACTTGGTAAGCGTAATCCATGGATAACTCGCGACGTTATTCATGCCAAACGTAAAGTAAGCCGAATGCGAAAATTGCTGAAAACTAAACCATTCAAGTTCACGCATCACGACCTCAGCGCAGCTACCCAATGTATGAAATCAAAAATTAAGACAGCCAAACAGTTGTACTTCACTAGTACACTGACAAACTTTTTGAAAACTGCTCCAACTAAGTTTCGGAACTACATTAACCCAAAGAATCGTAACGACAACGGAGCCACAAATGAAGAAAACATACTCTGCTAACTTGCTTAACGACTACTTCTGCTCCGTTTTCACAGAGGATGACGGCACAATACCACAAGCAGGCTCTACTATAAATGAGCCACTAGAGCCGCTTACACTAACCGAAACAGGCATACTTAACCTACTACTGAACTTAGACCCAAAGAAATCACCTGGACCTGATAGTATACCAAATGCATTCCTTCGCGGATACGCTAGCTGGATGGCCAAGTACTTAATAATTTTTAACAAATCACTGTCCTCAGGCGCCCTCCCTAAGGATTGGAAAACAGCTAATGTAAAACCAATTCATAAATCAGGAAGCAAAACAGAACCCTCTAACTTCAGGCCAATCTCACTAACATGTACAGTCTGTAAACTACTAGAACACATTATCTTAAAGCACATAACCAAACATCTTGAACAGGAACAAGTACTAACAGCTTGTCAGCATGGTTTTTGCAGAGGAGTTTCCACGGTCACACAACTAATTGAGCTTGTTCATGATGTATGATCGAGTATTGATCAACAGAAACAAATAGACCTAATCTTTCTAAATTTTTCAAAAGCTTTCGATCGCGTAACACATAATAAATTAATTTATAAACTCGAACTTACCTTGGGAAAAGGACCTATTCTCGAATGTATCAAGGACTATCTTACTAATCGCACGCAATTTGTAGATGTAAATCAGCAATATTCAATTAAATCGAGCGTCAGATCCGGCGTTCCACAAGGAAGTGTTCTGGCTGCAGTTTTATTTGTTATATACATTAATGATCTGCCTTTTATTACTCCTGTCAATGTTAGAATTCTTGCTGACGATTATGTTCTGTATCAGGTAATCAATTCGAATAAGGATCATCTAACTTTGAATGACGCTTTATCATTAGTAAACAAATGGTGTAACGAATGGCAAATGACTTCGAACAATAAAAAATTGGCCACAGTATCATTTACGAGGAAAAAACACAGATCAGAATTCAACGACGCTATAAATAACGCCACACATAACGCAGTGTAAGAGTTCAAGTTCCTCGGCTTAACATTAACACACGACTTTAGATGGGAACGCCATGTTAACAACGTTACCTCGACCGCACAAGAAAAATTGTTCTTTCTAAACAGACGTCTCAGACTAGCAACCCCAAACACAAAGCTACTAGCATATAACACACTTGTCAGATCAGTATGAGAATATGCTAATGTTGTTGGTTTCCTTTCATTAAAGAACTCATTAACAAATTGGAAGCAGTTCAAAGGAAGGCACTAAGATGTTCATCTTGAAACTGCAGCGCGCACACAAGAAGCGAAGACAATAAGGCAAAGGTAACAAACAGGCGCTGACTCGCCACTCAGCGCCTGTCTGTCACCTTCGCCTTATTGTCCTCGTTTCTTGTGTGCGCGCTGCAGTTTCAAGATGAATAGTTACCAACTCGCGCAACTTTCAGTACTTTTACAATGCACTAAGATGTATTTACAATAAATATAGGTTCACCCACGGAATTGGGTTCACCCAATAAATAAATTATTGGGTTCACCCAATAAAACAGACTCACCCACGGAATTGCTAAAACAGGCCGGTATCCTTACCTTACAAAACCGAGCAAAGCTTGCGCGGTTTAAAATGATGTACCAACTTATTCATAAGGACTTAAATATATACGCAATATAGATAGCTCAAAATACTTATCCATAACACAAACACGACCCACCCGAAATAAACACACTCTATCATTAAACGAACACTAAGTTCATAGGGAAAGTCATAAGCATTCCTTTTTTCCCTTTAATGACGCGTGAATGAAACAAGCTGGACCCAACCATTACAAACAGCTAACCATATCTACTTTTTTAACATTAATCGAAAATAAATTGCATGCTTCACAATTCTGACCTACCTGTGTTACCATTCATTTCTGTGCTATTTTATTCTATTTTATTGTATATATAATCCCAATTTATTTACAGATTATCACCTCTTGTGTACACCTGATATTAATACTTTGTAGTTTGTCATTGCTGAGTTTCATTGTTTATTTATGCTAACTTTTTACCTCTTTACCAGTTGTTTATTATAACGTTTTTCGCCTTGTAATATTCTGTTATATACTGCCTACCATTCTTCACCGCTTATAATTGTTATCTTATTGCATTACCTCTTGCTATTCCTAAGCATATGCAATGTACATGTTGTATTTAATGCTACGATTTCGTTCACCTTTGTCAATTGTCTCCCTTTTTTATTACTCTCGTTCATTTTTAATACAATTTATTGCTTTATTACTTATGCCAACCATACTGTTTGTCTTTGCTAATTGGCAAATTATTGTATGCAAACTAAATATTGTATTAATTGTTATCGTTATATTCTAAGACAACTATTTACATGTCTTTCTGTTATGATCCCTGATGGGATCGACAGTATTATAAATAAACAAATAAATAATTAAATAAATAAAAGCAAAGTTTACAGACGCACTAGTAATCACAAAAACGTTTCTTATCTACCCAGTGATCAATTTTCCGGCAGGTATGGCATTCTGTCTGTCGTAAGGCTTCTGCTGCTCTGTCCAAATTTACACACCTTTTTTTCGTAAGTGCTCTTTCCGTTGGCCGGTCGCGTTAGCTAATCGTATGTTCAAAATTATGAATTGCTAGTAAATGCTCTCACGAACATTTGCAGCGTAAGAACGTTTTGTGTATGATATAATGAGGGGGCCATGCTCTTTACCATGTTCCTCGCCGCTTACAATGTTGCAACTTCAGACAGGATACTCACGTTTCTCGAACAGATGTTGAAAGATTGCTCTGAAGGCATCCACAAGAGACATAACTACATATGTTTCTCTGAAAATAAGAAGACTCAGTTAATTAGCAATACCATATTGGTAAATTTTTCTTAAGTTTCGCAGCATGTCACTTTTCCTTAAACAACTCACGAAGAACAAGAAAAAAACTTCCCTAAAGGATTGCGTTGCGAACAAGGATATGTAATTTCCAGCCACCCTGGCGGCTTTGAAAAGCTTTATGGCTGCACTCACAGTCAACATCGGCCACCATGTTGGATTGGGGCTAACCGGCTTAAAACAGCAAACACAACCTAAACAAGCTTTCTACGCAATAAAAATAACTCTTTCTCACAAGTTTATTCAAGCAGTAGCCCAAATTCAGTATATAAATATATCGTCATTCACACATATCATTGCAAAGGTGGCGCCAAAATCAAGTATGAAAGAACCACGGTTTAGTGAAACCGTCGGCACCGGAAAAAGTCTTTATAATGCCAGCGTCTTTCGTATAAACACAGTTCACCAGTTTCGATTTCTGCAACAATAAAACTTCTCTAAGCGTGGTCATTTGATTGCGACTAAAAACAGTGAAAATTTATGATTTGAAATTTGAGCACAATTTTGATGCCACTCACCACCATGAGTCTGATCGTGGTCATATTCAAGAAATAAGTTTCTCGTGACTTTTATTATTTCGTTTTCATCAGAGGCACGACTATTTATATCATGCAGGTATACTAAACAAATGTTTTTTTTTCCTTTTATTCAGCATTTTCTTCAGTATACCCGTCTTCACTGCATCAGTGAAAAATATTAATAATTTTTGTGTTTATTTATTCATTTATTTATTTATTAGTATACCCTCAGACAGGTCTTACAGAAAAGGTGCGGTTAAACTGGCCCAGAAAATTTAAAACAAGAGAGCAATAAAGCAACCTAGAGTAAACGTAGCTCAGTATATAGTGCTAGCTTAAAAAATGTACTGGTAGGTATTTCAAAAAATGAGAAATATAAAGGAACAGTGAAAGTGGTATACAGTGTGACTGCGTTATACAATATTCGCAAAAAAATTCTTGACATGATCATGTTTTGCTAGGGCAGCAATGCGCACAGGAAGGCGATTCCACTCTTAAGATTTGCGTGGTAGGAATGACCGAAGCAAAGTATTTCTTCTGCATAACGCAACACCGAAATTGTAATAACGATCTAGCCGACATTATATTTATTCAGGAGCTAAAATAAGTTCGTCTCGAAGGAACAGGTGCTAATGTGGTAAAAAGACGGAGAAAAGAGATTTGCGCCGGTGTGCTAAGGATGGCAGGTCGAGGTTATACTTTGTTCTATACACTGGTAGTTCAGTTATAGTTAGAGAGGATTAAGCAGGCAAAAGTATTCTGAACCATTTGTAACATTTATTAAGTGTTTGTGCTTAGAGTCTCAGAGTGTCGCAGCGTATTCGAGTTTTAAGCATAAAATTTTACATAAAGCCAACGTTTATGAGCTGAACGCGCTTGTGAAACGTTTCGGCAAATGTATCATAATGTTCATTTTGCTTTGTTAGTTACGTAGGTAATGTGAGGGGGCACGTTAATTGTTTTGTTTTTTGAACGCGGAGCCATTTGTAACGATCCACTGCTTCCAAAGGAATGTGATTGATGTGTCAAGTTTGTAACTCGCGGCTAGATCTTGTTGTACGCATGAATTTACATTTGTTAATATTCAACTCCATGCAACATTTTGGCACCAATTCGCAACTGTCGCGAAAATTGTCTGTGGTTTGAAGATCAGTTGTTAGATTAGTTAGACTACATGTGTAAGTCGGCAAGTCGTTCATGTAGATAAGGAAGAGTAGCGGGACAAGCACGGAACCTTGCAGTACGCCAGAGTTCACAGGGGTGAGTGAGGAGTTCACCTTGTTAGATAAAACGAACTGCGAGATGTTCAAGAGAAAATGTTCAAGCTTGGTAAGAAGTTTCGAATCGTAATTAAGAAAGCCTAATTTGAAAGGTAATAACTTATGGCACACCATGTCAAATGCCTTCGAGACGTCTAAAAAATGTAGTATGCCACAGAACCATGGTCAAGGATGGTCAGTTATGAGCTTAGTTTCCCATGAATAGATTTCCGAAAGTGATGTCGTAAGTGCGAGAAAAATTAGTTTGACTCGAAACATAGACCAGATTTGAAAAGAGAGTGTGTTCCAGTAGCTTGCATCGGATGCTGATGAGTGAAATGGGCCGTTGATTAAGTAGGGAGTGTTGATGTCCTGCTCTGTAGTTCAATCACCTTCACCATCTTTCAATGGTCCGGGAGATAACCATCGTCCAGTGACTGCTGAAACATTTTTCTCGTATAATGTAGGGCTAACAGGTACTTAAAAAATGGAATAACTTAATTGCAAGTAAGGGATGACGAAACTTTTAACGTACTGATCAGATTTTCTACACCAATAGGGCCAAAACTATTAGGAGACATTGAAATATAGTCACAGTGCTCCACGGCCAGCTGTGAGATCAAAGCTGCAGAGAAATTGGTTATAAAGACTTCATTAAGAACTGCGCAATCATTAGAAGGGATGAAAGTTCCCGTACTGTCAGCAAGGGTTATGAAATGTATATATTTTGCCTTTACGATAACGAGAGAACTTCCTGGGGTCGCTTTTAAGTTTAGATATTAGGTGCTGGGTGTATTCCGTTGATGGATGTCTGTGGGAGTGTAATTGGGATAGGCGTTTACATTCACTGTAACTGTTTGTTCAGTATACGCGGATTCAGTATAACGAGGTTCCACTGTAATAAAGACACTGCGTACGACTTAAATGACACAAAGAAACCTATATATGCATAAAAAACACGTTGCAATGACGAATGGTTGTGCATTGCCTATAAAAATTGACAACTGCTGCATGATAACGTACTTGAAGTTAGGGTAGCGGAGCATTCCGGCGACGTAAACCAGTGGGATAACTGCAAGATGGTGCAAAGACGACTATAGATGCGAGGCATGAATGACAAGAAGAAAAATTGCGCGAAATCCATCAAAAATGAGAATAAAGTAAACGAATATAATGTGCCCGTGACACACGGGGATTCCAAAGGCAGTTAGACTAAGCAACATCTACCGGTGAAGCGCCGGAGCGCTGTGACACACGATAGAAGGGTATCTCTTTTCGGTAAAAGCAGTCGCGGATCCAGGCAGTGATTTTCCTACAGACCCCCTTGGGGGGTGTACACCTCCCCTCCCCTTTGTTTTTTCAGAAGGCACCGCCTTAATTCGCAACGACTTTTCTTTCTTTGGTTTTTACGCGCGACGGAAAATTTTGCGTAATAGCGCCGGAAGAAGGGCATATGGACGCGAAAGGACACATTGTACATAGCTTGCTTGTGATGGGAGACTCCAATAGGAAAGAAAGTACGGCGAATACGACGACCACCCGGGCTTCAAAGCGTGAGGGCCAGTGCGCAAGCGTGGGAAACGTGCAGCAAGGCGGTGTTGCCGCGTGGTGACACCTAACAGAACGCCGCATCCGTCCCCGTCAACGGCGGTGACACGCCGTCTGTAAGGCCGCTATAAGCGCCGAGCGTTTGCGACGCGCGCATCGGATAAAGATAAAAAGATGCTTCTCGAACAAACTCCTAGGCGCGCGCGCCAGCGAACATGTCCCAGCACACGGCTCCGGCCCTTCTCCTCCCCGCCATCTTGGCGAAGAGACGCGCGCCGACCGTGGGCTTGAGAAAGTTCCGGAGCTGTCAAGGAGACAGAGGGAAACGTACGTAGCATTCTACGTACTGCGGCGCCCACCCACTTTCTCGGCGCTCTTTCCCCTTCTAGATGTTTCGAGCGCGCTTATAATAGCGTGCTGCATGATGTAATTCGATTTTAGGTCAGACACACAAGACTTAGGCAGTTAAAACGTCCACCACTCAATGAACTTGCTGTTGTTTCCATTCCTTCTGACCACAAGTTTTCCGCATAACGGTAAGTAATCATTTTGTTGACTCGCCTTCGTACGCAACATTCTTGCTTTATTTCGTTTTTTGACTTTATATTTATTTATTTATTTTATTTCAGACATACTGCCAATCCCAACGGGGATTTTAGCAGGAAGGGCATACATGTAATAAGTATATTACACAGGTGTAAAAAAATGAACATGTCTAAAATATCAAATTACAAAAGGGTGTAGTTAGAACGCTACAAATAGTTATATTTTGGAAATACGTAGGTTGTTTTCAAGGTGTGATAGGAATGTATCTTGATTATGACTAGTAGTTATATAAGTAGGCAGACTATTCCATTACCTTATCGCCTGCGGAAAGAATGCAAACTTGAAGCAGTTTGTTTTGAAGCGGTATTCCTGAAGAAAATGGGGGTGTTTATGACGTAAGGGTCTAGTTTCTGGGTTAGATAGGTATTTGGTGCTATCAATACGAAGCGCATTGTGAAAAAGTTGAAACATCATTTCTGGCGTGCGAGTTTGGCGCGATTTTGGAGGGTTAGCATTCCGGCTTTTTCCATTAGTTCGGTGGGGGAACCAGATGTGCGGTATTTGTTAAAAATAAACCTTGGCGCTTTTCTTTGCACGCTCTCTAGTTTATTATTAAGGTATTTGAAGATGGGAACCAGACGGTGTTAGCGTATTCAAGTACTGGTCTAACAAATGTGTTATAGGCTAGAAGCTTTGTTGGATGCGGTGCTGAATGGAGGCGCCTTTTCAGGAAGAATAGCTGTCGTAATGCAGATGAAGTTACGTTATATTATGTGTGCCTCCCACCTCAGGTCATCTGATATGATTAGCCCGAGATACTTGTGTTCTTTAACTGGGGTTAATTGGGTGTTGCCGAGTGTGTAAGAAAAGTCTGATATGCTCTTTTTCCTGGTTATTCTAAGCAAAGCTGTTTTACCTATATTTAATGTCATTTGTCATTCCATGCACCATTGTGATACTGATTTTAGGTCGTTCTCGAGGGTTAGGGGGTCATTGGGACAGTTTCTTTCTCTATATACTATGCAGTCGTCAGCAAAAAGCCTAATGTTAGTATTAATAGATGCGGGTAGATCATTCTAAAAGTTAGAAATAAAATTGGGGTCAGGACACCACCCTGAGGCACACCTGATGTAACTTGGGTTATTTCAGATTTCTGGCAATTAATTTCGACAAACTGTGTACGGTTTGTTAGGTAAGCACTGATCCAGTCACTAATTGGTCCTTTACCTAATATTGATTCAGTTTTTATAATAAATATTTATGGGATACTCGATCAAATGCTTTGGAAAAGTCAAGTAAAATGAGATGTATTTGTTTTTGGTTGTCAATTGCTTGTGATACTTCGTGTATTAATTCGGTTAATTGAGTTACTGTAGAAAGAACTGCGCGGAAACCATGCTGGAATGGTGATAGAATTTGTTTTTTCTCGACGTAGGTAGTAATGTGTTTATGGATGTTGTGATCAAGCAACTTGCATGTTGTACTCGTTAGTGAAATAGGACGGTAATTGGAAGCGTCTGTTTTGTTACCTCCTTTGTGAATTGGGATTACCTTAGCCATTTTCCATTCGCTTGGGAGGTAACATGTTGTTAAAGATTTGTTAAATATTAGGAATAAATGTTTGGCCATCCATTCAGCATATCTCCTTAAGAATTCATTAGGTATGTCGTCAGGTCCAGCTTTCTTTTTGCGGTCTTGTTTTAGCAGTAAATTAAGGATACCTGCCTCATTTAGGGAGATGGTATCTATTCTATCCGAACTATGTCAGTAAACATAGAATGGGATTCTATCGTCGTTAGTGAAAATTGATTTAAAATAGTTATTCATTACGTTTGCTCTTTCATTACTTTCTACTCGAGACATAGTATTGCCACTTTAGCTTTAGGGCTAAGATAGTTCCAAAATTTTGGAGGTGAATTTTTTAGGAAATTAGTTAGCGTATTAGAGAGATAGAAGGTTTTTGCGGCCTTAATTTTTGATTTCATAGAAGTGATTGCTGAATTAAGGGATAGGCGAGTTTGGAAGTTAGGTTTCTTTTTTAACAATTTTCTGAGTCGTTTAACTTCGCGTTTGGCGTGTATGATTTCGCGGTTTATCCAAGGGTTGTGCTTTTTTGTTCGTTTTATTTGAGTAGGGATGTAACTTCGGATACAAAAGAATATGATGCTCTTAAATCTCTGCCAGAGCAATTCGATGTCTGAACCAGGTTTGTTAGCAATCTGTTCAAAAAGAACAAAATTCACATGAAAGGTGAGTGATAACCCTAGAATCATCGGCATTTTTAAAATCAAGATAAGTAACATATATATTAATAACAAAAACTACATTATTACTTTCGAAACAATACTCAATCATCGTTCGATGACTTCATAATTAACAAATTGTCCAATATGTTGTATTTCTTAATATCTTATGGAAGTAGATGTTGCGGAATAAACTTCAAAATTTTTATCAGAACATTATATTTAGATGACCAACCTTTCTCGCATTGTTTTCGATTCTGAGGGCTTAAGACACCAAGATATATGCTTTGCCTAAATATATATAAACACTCATTTGTTTCACCACAGTCGATAACAGTCACGCCTTTGATTGGTGGTATCCTGCGCAGAATGTTGACCTCTGTTCATAGCATAATATCCCTGGTATGCTACATGGGCCGGTATTGTGTAGCGATGCGTTATGCTTTATTCTATACTAGTCTTATCATGCACCGATCACGGAGGGCTGATCTCGTTGATAACGTGAGCGGACCGTCGTTCTGACCACTGACCAAGCGCGAAAAGCGCGAAAAGGCATTAGCATCGGAAAGGCATCGCAACAAAATACTGGCCTGGGTCATCTTTCTTATTCGCGAATTTATTATTTCCCGGGTCATGAGATTATTTCTTCGCGCATGTTTGCTCTGATTTTTTCTGCACAGTAGAATAAAAAGTGATAAGTTGCTGAAACATTTAGTTAGTCTAATAAGAAGCATAAGCAACATACTCGTATTATTAATTCTAATCGGAGAAGTCTTTCGGCGCAAGGTAAAAAACAATTTATAACGCGGGAAAGGTGTTCTGTCTTAGAAAACAAGAGCGTGTGAAATGGCCAATCCCGCGAAGCAGACTCGTTACGGCAGATGATACAGTAGATGTAACGAACACACATAAGAATTCAATGATCAGGCTTACAAACTTTGGTTGTTGTTGTTGTTGTGTAGGTTACCCCAGCAATGAAGCGGCAACAACCTATCCGGAGCTTCTTCCTTCCTACCTAGATAAACGTACTCTTTTACAGACTCTAGAAGCTGACTGGCAATCCTGAATTCTTGTTCTCTTGCCAGGCTGTTGAGCATTGCCTTTCTCATCTACATATTATTCTTCAAAACCACTCTTACACTTTCTCGGTTGCACATATCGCGAAAGCATTATGTGCCCTATTACGCGAAAATGCGTCGACGTGACCGAAAGATGGCACCGAAAATGGCCGACGCCGCAAAGAGCATAAACACGCCAAAAAATGCACGTTTCACGTCGCATTTCTCAAGAAGGTTCCTGTAAACGAAGGAAATTAATGGCAATAAAAAATGTCGCAGTTTCGCCCGAAAGCCGAAGCATCAATTGCGATAGCAAATTAGTAGAGAGCTATTCGGAGTAGGGATAGTAGTTTTATGGGCTACATAAACTAGGACACATTCGCTTACTAACTGAATTAACAAGCGTGGTGTCTTCGCGCACAAGCAAACATGAACAAATCACACTCAATGACCACAGACAACAGCTGTCAAAATGCTGGCAGCAAGTGCAGCCGCCGCAGCGAGCGAAGGTTCGTGCGGTCTATCGCTTCAACGGAAACTGAGCGGCGAATGCACACAGCATACAACATCGGAAACTGAGCGGCGAATGCACACCGCATACAAAGGTCAGAGCCGTGTGGAGATAACAGACGGTGCGTGTGACCGCCACAGCCGCAGGCAAAGTACGAGCGCAGTTGGCAGAGTAGAAACTACGCCCCCCCCCCCCCACCCTCCCTCGCGCGCTGCCTTCGCGCTTTCTTGCTTTCGCGTGCGAGATTGAGTGGCAAGTTCCCCTTGCGCCCGGTTGCAAGATACGCCTTTGGTGCCGGAGCACAGCGTCGCCCCGCTTCCCTCCCATCCCATACCCCCACGGCCTTTCGCGCACGGCCACGTTTGCTTTCCGCCGTGCGTTCGCTCTCCGTGATAGCGCGCGTCCCCCGCGCGCTTTCGCTCGCGCATACGGCGCGCGGGGACGATTTTATCGCCCTTGGACTTTATATGGAACCTCACGGCGACGGCGACGACGACGCCAACGGCAGAAATCCGGTTGAAGTGTCCATATAATTGCTATCGCAATAAAAGAAAATTTGGTACAGTTAGGTCTGGGCTTCGGTGAAGCAGCCATTGACAAACCAGCACCGGTTCAGCACCAATTAACGGTCGAGAAACATCGTGTCCTCATGGGGCAGCATATAGTCTCTCGAGACATCGACACGCCGATTAGCGGCCGCCAAAAACTTCGTGTCCTCACTGTGCGGCAGATAATTTCGAGAAGGTGACACGCCAATTAACGGGCGTCAAAAACGTCGTGGCCCCACGGGGTGGCATCTCGTTTCGAGAACGCGACACGCCGATTAACGGACCCCGAGGTGTGCGTGTGCGTCCGCGTGGTGCAGTGCCGGGACTCAACCTTGGAGAGAGGGGAATCTCCCGTCCTTCGTCCATGGTGAAAGGGGCGCGGCCAAGACTTTTGGGAGGAGTCTTGAAATAGTTAGGTGAACTCTGCATTACCGGTAGTTCTCCTACATAGGGAACTAAGGAAAGGAGAGGCTATTTAAGCGCAAATTTTGGGCCCTGCACATTAGTCTAGAAGCGGAACCTATGCGCTGCTGAGAAGCCGTCGGAGGGGGGGGGGGGGGGAGGTTTGGCTAGTGCCATCCAGTATCGCCTGGGCCGCCTGGCCACGTCGGAACTCCGAGGAACTAGTTGACGTACGAGACGACAAACCAACGCCTGCAACGAAGCTCACGGTAGTTCGCCTCGAGTTAGCTCACCCTGCTTGAGAGAAGACGTCAAATCTAGACTCCCGGGAAATCCAGCCCAGCAATCGCATCCACCTCAGCAAGATCGGCCTGCCAGCATTCTTCGGGAAAGCTCTGCACTTCATGGTTTATGGACTTGCTGCTGCTGCCGGGCCATGCGTATAACATCATTGTTTTCATTTGAACTTTATTTTAGTGAAATGCTGTTACGTGTTATTCTTGTATATTTGATCCACGCCCTGTTTCATATGTATATGTATTGTTAATTGCTCATCACATTTCTCCGTCATCATTGTGTTACATTAAGTTCAGGTGTGTTAGTCTGGCTTGTGTCTTTTTTATTATTTTATTTTATTAATTGTGTATATTTATCAGTCGATAAATATCTGTTTTTTGTTTACTCCCGACTCTGATTATTTTCACTGTGTTCGCTTGAGTACGGAACGACCAAACGGCTTGTATACCCCGTCGATCGACTTCGCGCCGACGACGAATCGGTGACAGCTGTGACAGATGCCAATAACGCTCTCCAACGCAAACTATAAGATATTGACAACACTCCTAGTAAATCGCATGAAGGTGTTAGGTTCCGTGTCTGGTCGGAGTATATTTTCATCTTTAAACCTAACAGGTTATATCATACATTACACAAGAGCGCTTGAAGCTTCAGGAGTATTGGTAAGCTCGGACCAATCCAAAGCGTTCGACCGCTTAGAACACCGGTATTTATTAACAGGGAAGCTGTTTAAGCTGGAGGTATTCCGGTGGTGAACGCGGAAAACTCATCCTCCTGGCGATGACGTCACAGGCGTCGCCTAGCAACGGAGCGCCACCTCCTCACCTCAGCTGCACGGCCACCTCCTCGCCCCGCCGCCACCCTCGCCCCGCCGCCACCCCCGCCACAGGGCCACCTAGCGACGCCTTGCCAAACCACCGCAGCAGCGCCGCTCGCTCCTCCGTCGTAGCTCTGCCTATCTTCTCCCCACAGCCGTGCGGGGGCGAAGGTAGGCAATGACGTCACTCCGGAGTATATAGCTCCGCGTCGCGGAGGCGCGGAGAAACACATTGCCTCGTGAGTTTGCGCCGAGCACATGGGTCATCCGCAGAAGGTCATCACGCCTGAAGAAGAGGAGCGGGGCGAAAAGCGCCGCGCTGCCACATGAGAGCGACTGCGAAGAATTCGCACCGATCGAGAGTTTCCC